>NC_091168.1:1935447-2090447 GCF_040958095.1 Procambarus clarkii
CTTTCAAAGTCTAGTACGCTCGTGTTGATATCAGTTATATTTACAGGGGTTTGAATATCCCGCATAAAGAAATTGTCTGGATCTTCCACTTTTCATGTTTATTGGAGGCTAAACATGTCCTCATACTGCTTTTTTAGGGTTGAGTGGTTGAGTGAAAATTTGTCACAGAATCTAAGTAGTTCTCTAATGTGTGGATGGTTTGGTCCCAATAGATTTCCTGGCATAATATTATTGTTTGGTATTCTCCGTCTGAGACTAGGCAAGTTGAAGTCACCTAGGAAGATAATATCAGGTATCGGGTTCTCCAAATTATCAAGGCTATTCTCTATTTTGTTTATCCGTTCTGTGAATTCCTCGGCCGTTGCATCTGGCGGTTTGTATATTAGAATAATCACTATATATATTTTCTCTTTTTAATCCCAATACCTCTACCACCTCATTTGTAACGTTAAGGAACTCCAAGCATACAAGGTCTTCCGTAATATACAGACTCACACTTCCATGTGACCTAATTTTCCTATCACACCTGTATAGGTTATATCCTGGAATCCAGATCTCACTGTCTAAGAATTCCCCTGCGTGGGTTTCTGTGAAAGCTCCAAATAATGTATTTGACTCGGTGAGGTGGTCAAGTAAAAACCCTCTTGTTCAAATTGAAAAGAAATTGAAAGAGATGCAGCATGCTCAAAGGATTTATACACCAATTACAGAACACAAAATATATACCAAGGCACCAAACAATGCCTATTTGCTGAATAATGACACTTGCTGCAAAGTTTTGGACAGTCAGTGACACCGATGAAAATGGAGACAGCATGTTCCTTTGCAGGGTATATTCGAGAAGTAAACCTCTTTGAGACACCTTGTAACTCCAAATTAATTGGATCATTTAAGCTTCTTACTAGGAATTCATCCATAAAGGGGATTCCAGCAAGAAAACTAAACCGCACAAATATGATGATCGAGACAAAGCGCAAATACCTTTCTGTCAATACTACACGACTTATGACAAGTACGTATTTAAATACTGTATCCATGCTTTAATAATAGTTTGAACTAATATTGTAAGTTAATGAGATTCACAATTTCGTTTTTTATTAAAGCTATTATCTTTTGACCAATATTTACTTGTTGAAAATTCCCATTAGCCTGTATTTCATGAAAATTATTAATATTTTGAGAGCACGTTAAGAGATAAAACTGTATTAAGCCTGTTAGTCCATACATGGCTGCTACTGTTTATACCAACCGAAAATCATTTACAAATGTGGCTAATCTATGATTGACATAATCAAGTAATTTAATCCATAAATCTATTACCAACTTTATGCTATTTTTTTTTTTGTGAGAACAACCCTTAATAAGATTTTTCAATATTGTAGATGACATCTGAAAAGCGGTACGCTGTGGTAGGCTTCAACGATAATACTGTGGTTATCATCTCCACAACCTGGATTGAAGAATCTGATGATGTAAGCATTACTTTGAAACTAAAAAATTGCAAAGAGTGAGTTGGTTTAAAAATATTCCAAATTAGTGCTAAAATTAGCATGTAACAGTTTATTTTGACTTTTCAGGAAAAAAATATTGTGCTGGTGGCCTCGGAGCAGGCATACAGTTAGTGCCCAAAAGCATGAAAAGCCGGACACGACAATCTGGCGAGTGCATGTCATAATCAATCCTATCAACAACCGGTAGGTATTAAATTTATAATTATCAAGATTTAAGATACAAGACACCTATTCATTCACCATAACTTTAACACTGCAGACATTAAAATACAACTATAATGCTGTTTTTATCACAAGATGGGTTTCTTCATAGCTACTCAAGACTTGTGTGCCCCAATCATAAGTTCCAAATCATGTACGTCATATTAAACATCTCTTTAGGAAGCTGATTAAGTTATTTCTTAGTGTTCACTACAACTAGGCAACAATAAATATATATCTCACTGATATATTACTAATTATATTCAATTATTACAGATGATTTTGACTTTGCAAAACGAAGATGCTTAGCTGCGGAAAACACTTCAAACGTGGAAACTGAAGACGATATTGGCTATCCTCTACAACGAAAAAGGAAACCATGCTTTAAATATGAAGCAGAGAATTCCGAGAATAACAAATGTAAGCATTGATAACCTATTACAGTAATTTAAGAAAATTTGCAACTTGAAAAATGTCATTCAATACATTAAACAATTTAGGGGGGCGTTATTCACAAAATATGCAAAAAATGAAAACTCGTTCAATTTCAATCAAACTTTTTTGACAAGTTGCATATGAAAAGGGTTTCATTTGGTCCAAGTCTCAGCATCGTAGCATAAATAGGAAGGGTGAAAAAAAAATATTGAATTATGTGTCAAAAATTTTCAAAAATGGTCAAAAATGATTATCCAACAAAAATGTCAACTGAAATCATGTCTATGACTCTCAGCTATCACAATAACATATATTAAAAACAAACTATAATTAGTTTTATTAACAAAAAATTTAGTTAAAAAAAAAAAGTCAAATTTTACTTTTTTTTTATCTCTTTTGGTTATAAGGCGATTTGCATGAGACTTGTACACCTGACTGCACGTATGCCTATCTGTAAGGGTGCCAATTTTGGAGGAAATTGGTTGATGTCAACTACAGCCACAGAGGGCAACACCTTAGACTATTTTTTACTTACTTGAAAGTTTATGTTACTTGAAAATGAATATCTCTCATTTTTTTATGCAATTTACATGAAACTTACACATTATATATAAATTTTATGTCTCTAAAATCGTTAGCAAGCGTTTTTATCTTGAGTTCTTTATTGACTTTATAATAGCAATAAACATGATATATTTGCATAATTTTAGGGGGGAACTTAGACTATTTGTATTAGGAAAACTAAAGACGTTTTGGAAAATCTTTTGCAAGGGATCCTTTATTATATGTTAATGTGTCAGAAAAGTGTCATAGAATGATTATATCTGAAAGGTGTGGTTGTAAATTTACACTTGAAAATGTGTAAAATTCGTTGAAAAAAATAAAGAAATAAAAATCTCCCTTACTATTTAGGCTACAGTACTGAAACTTCGAACAATTGTAGCCCTTTTCATATACAACTAGTCAAAAATAATGGTTGACACTAAACAACAACTTTAATATACCCAAATAACGCCCCCTTAAATAATTTCAGGCAGTCAACACTCGTCTCAATCCAAGAACAAGTGTTCACCATCTTCATATGAGAATACACCTTCAAAAGAAATAAGTCCTACGCAAATACCACATTATTCTGGTATATTAAGTGAATGTAAGGATTAGTAGTAAATAATATTAAAAATTCTAAATTGATATTTAACCATGCTTCCTTTGTTTGGTTATTTATGCTCTTGGTTAAAAAAAAACAAACTAAAAACTGTTCTAAACTTAGTTCTAATGCTTCTTTTTTTTGTTTAATTTCTTCTGGAAGTACTTGAAGCTTTGAGTAATTTTTGTGCTTATCTGGAATTTACTGGATACTAGATGCAGCGATGGTCGACAACCCTCTCATCCTCGTTAGTGTAGCTTTGAATTATTACAATGTTCGATTACTTATGTTACTGCAAGAAAATGAGTTTTGTTACTACACAGTAACAATTATGTTACTAAAAGAGCAGTGTTTGCTAGGGAGAGAAGTCTTAACAGACATTCTCAGTAACATTAAGAGGAACGACAGTATATATGTAAAGGTACACAGTAAAAATAAAATAAAACATGTTAAATAGTACGACAGAAGCAGTTATGTTGTAGATACGTTTTGACTTGGTAACTTCACTAAAGACAAACTTCACTACTACAAAAAGATTAACTGTTTATCTTCCTATTTATTGTCCTCTTATAATGTGTTTAACAAAATCCTTATGTTACAAAGTTAGCCTAGCATAGTTATAAAAAACACTATTACTGTTTTATGAAAATGAAGTTGATATATAAAAAAAATATAATATAGAAACGTGTTGATAATTCTGTTATACAGGTTACCTTAAGTTAGGCAAGTTAGGCGAAACTAATTATATACTGTTGTTCAGAGAATTATTTCAAAATACATGGTTGAGTAAATATATAGAGAGATAGAGAGATGATGCTGAATAGCTCACGGACTCGGTTTCAGTAATATTATTAAACAGTTTGGTCGTAGTAAGTGTTGTCTTAATACAAAACTTGTTACTCTATCAGTTTATGTACCAAACTGATCGAGGGTTTTGCAATAATAAACGCTTGGTTTAATAATATACAAGAAATAGGTACTACATAATGGAACCGAGTTACATGAAACAGAAATAATATATATTCCTCTAACAAGAGAGACGTATTTTAAAGTGACAATTTTACGATATAAGATGGCATGACAGGATACTATGTTGAAGAAAGGTCTTGACTTAATTTTATTAAGGTCTTAGTGAAACTGTTGCTACGCATGTTATGTTATTCTTTGCATGAAACCTAAGTTTGATAGTAGATAAAGTTAGTTATGCTATGAAACATTAGAGATGTAATATGTTACGAATAGTAGTACATGTTTAGTTTGATATAATACTTAAAGAAGTTTGTTAATACATAAAGTTTGTCTTAGTTTTGATTTTGTTATGTTAAAGAAACTATTTTCTTAGTTTAATAAAGAGATGTAGGATAGAAATATTGTATATTTTATATAATAAACTATAATATTTATTGATATGTATACTCATTATATAAACTATATCAAATATTACTCTAGTATAATAAAATATTCTCTTGTAAACTAAATGTTGAACATTAAAATTGTGGGCAAAGCTGAGAAAGGGGAAAGGGTAGCAGGGGGTGAGTGGTAACAGGGGGGGGGAGGAAGGGAGGGGGGAGGGAGGGAGGGAGCGTGAGGGGTCGGGGGGAAGGGAGGGAGGGAGCGCGAGGGGTCGGGAGGGGAGGGAGCGCGAGGGGTCGGGGGGGGAGGGAGAGCGAGGGGTCGGGGGGGGAGGGAGAGCGAGGGGTCGGGGGGGGAGGGAGAGCGAGGGGTCGGGGGGGGAGGGAGAGCGAGGGGTCGGGGGGGAGGGAGAGCGAGGGGTCGGGGGGGGGGGAGAGCGAGGGGTCGGGGGGGGAGGGAGAGCGAGGGGTCGGGGGGGGAGGGAGAGCGAGGGGTCGGGGGGGAGGGAGAGCGAGGGGTCGGGGGGGGAGGAGAGCGAGGGGTCGGGGGGGGAGGGAGAGCGAGGGGTCGGGGGGGGAGGGAGAGCGAGGGTCGGGGGGGGGAGGGAGAGCGAGGGGTCGGGGGGGGAGGGAGAGCGAGGGGTCGGGGGGGGAGGGAGAGCGAGGGGTCGGGGGGGGAGGGAGAGCGAGGGGTCGGGGGGGAGGGAGAGCGAGGGGTCGGGGAGGGAGAGCGAGGGGTCGGGGAGGGAGAGCGAGGGGTCGGGGAGGGAGAGCGAGGGGTCGGGGAGGGAGGGAGGGTGTTACGAACTAAAATCTTCGTCCAAGCATGAAGCCATGAAGTTAGCGCCATCTGTGAGTCACCAGCCGAAAACCCCACAACATGGACAACGCCATCTAGTGAGGACGGGATATACCGGCCACAGGTGCTGGATTCGTCTTAATCAGCTCATAATGCAGCCGCTGCTGACCTCTGGTGAGGTGGCACCTAGACAGTGAACGCCATCTATGGAGCAAATAGGTGGACGTTTCTAAGCTAGTAAGTGATGTTTCCTAGTGGCCCCAGGTAGTATCCCCAGTACTAATGACGTATATGATTGCAGAGTCGACCTGGGACTGCTGTATTGGACGATAGACCAGTCTACCCAAGGCAGCCAAGGTCTCTTCACCAGTCTGCTTTGAAGAAGCTGTGAGTCACCCCCGGACGAACTCTGTTGAGAGTATTAGCCTGCCTGTGGCGTGGCAGTGTCGGGAATCGCCTTATCCGGGGTTGGCTGGTGGAAGAGACCACCCACTGGGGTGCTGTATGAGGAGAGTGACCAGAGAGTCACACGAGGCTCCTGGCTAGGGCACGCAACCCTAGTATCGGTTGTGGAGTGGCCTACACAGCGGAGCTGATCGGTACCTGCCAGCTACAGGCTGGATTGTGGTTGAAGGCCTCCACGACGAAGCACCTAGTTGGACTGATTTGGCTGGCCTGTGGCCAGGGTAGATTCGTCATAGTCATAGTGGATTCATCGTGGGCCACGGAAGAAGGAACCAGGGCTACCCAGAGTGAGCATCGTTGAGCATCCGTGTCTTGGGAAGAAGACGCAACTGTACATAAGTAATAATAATCCCCGCATGCGACTTATTTATTTATATATGGTGGTGGTAAATATATCAGAAAAACTGGAACATTTGTATCCCTCCCCCTTTAATTTAACTTGCATTATGGAACACACCCCTTGAAAGCCTCTACTAACTTGGGGCCAGTTTCCCAAACTCTACTATCATCAGAGAAGAACCCAGAAGAAGGTTGCGTCCCAGTAGGGCCATAACATAATTGTCATCCCCAGCGGGATCCGACCCCTTGTCAAGTATGTTTGACAGGGGTGGCGACGTAGTGCAATCCCCTGTAAATAATTCCCCTCTTTATAATTATTTGGACGTTATACGTCCTGTTCAGAGCAGTGTGAACACGTGCAGTGTTGGCGAGTGCGGTGCTCAGTGTGATTACGTGCAAAATTGGCGAAGTACAGTGCTCGGTGTGTTAAGTGCTCGTGCACCACTTGAGTGACAATGGCGGAAAAAGTGACCCTTGAAGATCTGGACGATGTTCAAAACTTTCTGAACAAGGAGGACTGTCTTGCCAGATTGAAATATCTGGGAAAGCAAGAACTGGTGCTAGTGAACGCATATCTGGAGATCAAAATACGTGAAAGTGATACCCGTGTTGAGATCTTGTCCAAGGTTCACAAACATTTGAAGTCTGGGGAGAAACAGGAAAGCGGGGCACAGAGTACAAAAAGTGAGGTGGTAGCTTCCACTGAAAAGGAAGATAAAGGTAGTGACATTGAAAGTGATGCAGGTGAACTGAATATAAGCTTTGTTAAAATGCGTGCCTAAGAAATAAATCGTGAGAGAATGGAAGAAATTAGAAATAGAACGAGAATTGAAAGATAAAGAAATGGAAATGAAGCGTTTAGAATTAGAAGAGAAGGAAAAAGAAAGACAAGAAAGGAACGGAGAGCGAGAAAGAGAAGAAAGGAGAGAAAAAGAACGAGATGAGCGAGAAAGAAGAGAAACGAGAGAGAGAAGAGCGAGAAAGAGAAGAGAAACGATAGACAGAGAAGAGCGAGAAAGAGAAGAGAAACGAAAGAGAGAAGAGCGAGAAAGAAGAAAGGGAAAAAGAAAGGCAAGAACGACGAGACAGAGGAAAATGAAAGACAACACGAGTTAGAAGTATTGCGGTTAGGCGGTCAGAGGAAAACAACGGAAACGAGTGGTTTCGATCCGGTAATGAACATCAAAATAGTCCCAAAATTCAACGAGAAGGAAGTGTCGAAGTTCTTCGCAGCCTTCGAGAAAGTTGCAGCCTCTCTGGATTGGCCAAAGGAGAATTGGGCCATCATGATACAGTCCGTCTTGACTGGGAATGCCCAAATTGCCTACTCCACGTTGTCCCTTGATGACTCCAGTAATTACGACAAGCTGAAGAAGGTGGTGCTCATGGCTTACCAATTGGTGCCTGAGGGTTACAGGCAGAAGTTCAGGAACCTGAAAAAGACCTCGGAGCACACGTTCACCGAGTTTGCGACCATCAAGGAACGGCTTTTTCAGGAGTGGTGTGTTTCTCGGAAGGTGGAGACCAAAGAAGACCTCGAGCAGCTCATACTGTTAGAGGACTTCAAAGACTGCCTAGCAGGGGATCTAAAGACATACTTAGAGGAACAACAGGTAGAGACCTTAAGTGCAGCAGCCACTATGGCTGAAGAATACATCTTGACACATAGGCCTTCTGCTAGGTATGTCCCGAAGATCTATTCAAGATATTCAGCCAAACATAAACCGGAGGATAAGACCGCCCCTCGTAGTGCCGCCAAGTCAACCCCAGATAGTCCTAGGAGGGTTAGTCCAAAAAGGGACATAATGTGTTGGACCTGTGGAAAGAAAGGACATATCGCTGCTAGGTGTCGTAGCAGTGCGGGTAACAATGTAGGGAAGTTGTGCAGGTAAATAGTATAGTACCACCGACGGCCACCCTAGAAAAGGGGAAAGAATTTTTCACCCCATATACTTCCCAAGGGTATGTATCAAGTGACCACTCGGGTAAGCCCGTGGTAGTACTCAGAGGCAGTGGAGCTGCCCAGTCTCTGATTTTGGAAAAGTCATTACCCGAAGGTGTATCAGCGAATGAGACGCAGAAGGTAATCCTGGGTGGTTTCCCTTCCACATTGTACGTTGCCCCTTTGATAAATGGGGGTCTAGAGTCCCAACACTTCAAAGGTGAGTGTCAGTTGGCTGTGGTGGACAGTCTTCACATTGAAGGGATTGACGTTATTTTGGCCAATGACTTAGCCCTAGGTTTGTTACCTAACTATCCCTTGGTCATGGAAGATCCAGTGTGTGAAGAGACAAGTCCAATTGCGGCGGTACAAACAAGGTCTCGGGCTCAATTCCAGGTACCACCAGATTTAAATACTTTGACTCTCCTCCTATCCCACAGGTTACGAGTAGCCATACACCAGACCCGACCGTCCCGATGCCGGTTCCTGAATGCTGGACTCGAGCCAGTCTGCTAGAAGAGCAGAGGAAGGACCTTCAGGTACAGAAGTTGGCTAGCATCATAGACTCTCCTACGAAAGGAGGTGACCTGTACGTATGGTCGAATGAAGTACTGTGTCGCAGGCATCCTCCAAAATACCCCCAGTCAACTGAGGTAGGTAAGCAGATAGTCGTCCCAGCCGTGTTCCGATCTAAGCTGTTAGAAACGGCTCATGCCGATGGATTTGCTGGACATGGTGGGGTTTCGAAAACCTTTCACCGACTAGCCAAGTGTTTCTACTGGCCGCACATGAAGGACGCACGTCGCTTCTGCAAAACCTGCCACGCCTGCCAGATGGCAGGGAAAGCAAACCAGCCTGTCCCCAAAGCTCCTTTATGCCCCATTCCATCCATAGGTGAGCCCTTCGAGCACCTCATCATGGATATAGTAGGCCCGCTTCCGCCTTCTACATCAGGGGTGCAGTATTTGCTCACTATATTAGATCGGGTTAGTAGGTGCCCAGAAGCGATCCCCTTAAGACCATCACAGCTACGGTCTTGGTGAAACATCTACTCTGGTTCGTCTCGCGATATGGTCTCCCTAAGACCATTCAGACGGATCAGGGATCGAATTTTATATCACGTTTGTTTCGCCAACAGATCGCCGACCTGGGAATCCAACAGATTACCTCCAGTGCCTACCATCCCGAGTCGCAAGGAGCTTTGGAGCGTTTCCACCAGACGCTGAAAGGCATGCTTCGGAAGTTTTGCTATGACCGGCAGAGTAAGTGGGTTGAAGACCTACCCTACCTCCTATTTGCGGTAAGATCAGTGCCTAATGAATCACTTGGAATCTCCCCATTCGAGATTTATGGCCACTCTGTGAGAGGTCCCTTAGAAGTGGCACGATACCATTGGCTGGACGAAGAGACCAACGTAGACGTTGTGGACTGGCTATCTACAAATAAAGGCAGGCTGTTCTCTGCTTGGGAAATGGCAAAGAAAACCTTAGAGGATATGCAGAAGACCACCAAGAGCAGGTACGATAAGAAGACCAAACAAAGGGATTTCCTAGTAGGGGATTTAGTTTTGGTATGTACTCCCACAGTGACGAAGTTTGAGCGCTAAATTTGTAGGTCCTTACCAGGTCTTAAGGAAGGTTACTAGTCATAATTACCTTCTTAACACTCCAGACCGCAGAAAGAAGGAAACTTTAGTTCATGTTAACATGATTAAAAAATATGAGGGCCGAGATACACTCCCAATAACCATGGTGACAACTAAAGATGACTTTGAGGAGGTACTAACTAACTCAGAGGTTCTACATAAATTGCAGGCAAAGTTGACACATGTGGCTGAAGGAGATCAACCATCATTGCTGAAAATGATCCGGAGGTACAAGACAATCAGATGTTCCAGGACTAACATCTGTCCTACAGCATAATGTCGTGCTGGAGGAAGGGGTCCGGCCTATAAAGCAACATCCCTACCGACTCAACCCCCTGAAGAAAAGGGTGGTGAAAGATGAGGTGGAATACATGTTGAAACACCATCTAATAGCCCCAAGCACGAGCCCATGGTCATCCCCGATACTATTAGTGCCCAAACCTGGTAAGAAATACCGTTTCTGTATTGATTATCGCCAGGTGAATAAGGTCAAAGTAGCTGATACCTATCCTCTCCCCAGGGTAGAAGAATGTCTAGATGCCATAGGTAAAGCTAGCTACCTGACGAAATTTGACCTTTTTAAGGGCTATTGGCAAGTTCCCCTCACGGAGAGGGCCAAACCCATCTCTGCGTTCGTGACTCCCGACGGGCTGTTTGAATGTCGGGTGATGCCGTTTGGGATGAAAAACGCAGCATCCACCTTCCAGAGGCTGATGGGCATTGTGTTGCGTGACGTAGAAAACACCTTGGTCTACATCGATGATGTGCTAATATATGATGTTAATTGGCAAGACCATCTACGACCATCTACGTCACATAGAGGACTTCTTCGAGGCCATGCTCCAGTCAGGGTTGGTAGTCAACCTGCACAAATCTGCGTTTGCCAAAACCTCTGTCATTTTTCTAGGTCATAAGGTTGGAGGAGGATGGATTGCATCAAAGGCCAGCAAGGTAGAGGCAATAGTCCAATATCCTACACCAGCCACCAGGAAGGACATCTTGCGTTTCCTTGGTATGGCTGATTTCTACCGTAAGTTTGTCCCTAACTTTTCATCCATCGCCGCTCCCCTGACAAATCTTTTGAGGAAGGGTGTAAAACTGTTGTGGGATGAGTATTGCCAGGAAGCCTTTGAGAGCCTAAAGGCAATTCTAATCTCTTCTCCAATCCTCAGGTCCCCGAGTTTTGAGAATAGATATATCCTGACTGTCGACGCTTCCGACTATGGCCTGGGGTCCATATTATCCCAGACGGATGAAAAAGGGGTGAAACATCCTATAGCCTACCATTCTAAGAAGTTTACCCCCAGTCAGCTCAACTATTCCGTCATAGAAAAAGAGACGTTGGCCTGAATCAGTTCATTCCAACACTTTGAAGTATATCTAACAAGTAATAGTCACCCTATCCTAGTACGAACTGACCATAACCCTCTAAAGTTTCTCGCACAGTTTAAACAGAAGAATCTTAGACTCACCAGATGGAGTCTACATCTGCAACAATATCCCCTCCAGATTGAGCACATCAAAGGAGTGGATAACGTTGTAGCTGATGCATTGTCCCGCATCTAAACCACTGAATAATTTGGTTTGTTTCCTTTGTTTTTTTTTAGACACCCAAACCAAATTCTTTTGGTGGGGAGGTGTTACGAATCAAAATCTTCGTCCGAGCATGAAGCCATGAAGTTAGCGCCATCTGTGAGTCGCCAGCCGAAAACTCTACAAAATGGACAACGCCATCTAGTGAGGACGGGATATACTGGCCACAGGTGCTGGATTCCCGTCTTAATCAGCTCATAACGTAGCCGCTGCTGACCTCTGATGAGGTGGCGCCTAGACAGTGAACGCCATCTATGGAGCAAATAGGTGGACGTTTCTGTCTAAGCTAGTAAGTGATGTTTCCTAGTGGCCCCAGGTAGTATCCCCAGTACTAATGACGTATCTGATTGCAGAGTCGACCTGGGACTGCTGTATTGGACGATGGATCAGTCTACCCAAGGCAGCCAAGGTCTCTTCACCAGTCTGCTTTGAAGAAGCTGTGAGTCACCCCCGGACGAACTCCGTTGAGAGTATTAGCCTGCCTGTGGCGTGGCAGTGTCGGGAATTGCCTTATCCGGGGTTGGCTGGTGGAAGAGACCACCCACTGGGGTGCTGTATGAGGAGAGTGACCAGCGAATCACACGAGGCTCCTGGCTAGGGCACGCAACCCTAGTATCGGTCGTGGAGTGGCCTACACAGCGGAGCTGATCGGTACGTGCCAGCTGGATTGTGGTTGAAGGCCTCCACGACGAAGCACCCAGTGGGACTGTGATTTGGCTGGCCTGTGGCCAGGGTAGATTCGTCATAGTCATAGTGGATTCATCGTGGGCCACGGAAGAAGGAACCAGGGCTATCCAGAGTGAGCATCCAGTGGCTTCGGAGGAAGACGCAACTGTACATAAGTGTAGTAATAATCCCCGTGTGCGACTTATTTATATATGGTGGTAGTAAATATATCAGAAAAACTGGAACATTTGTATCCCTCCCCCTTTAATTTAACTTGCGTTACGGAACACACCCCTTGAAAGCCTCTACTAACTTGGTGGTAGAGTTTGGGAATCCGTCCCAATCAGAGAAGAACCCGTTGCATCCCAGTAGGGCCGTAACAGAGGGAGCGCGAGGGGTCGGGGAGGGAGGGAGGGAGGGAGCGCGAGGGGTCGGGGAGGGAGGGAGCGCGAGGGGTCGGGGAGGGAGGGAGGGAGCGCGAGGGGTCGGGGAGGGAGGGAGGGAGCGCGAGGGGTCGGGGGGAGGGAGGGAGCGCGAGGGGTCGGGGAGGGAGGGAGCGCGAGGGGTCGGGGAGGGAGGGAGCGCAAGGGGTCGGAAGGGAGGGAGGGAGGGAGCGCGAGGGGTCGTCGGGGAGGGAGGGAGGGAGCGCGAGGGGTCGGGAGGGAGGGAGGGAGCGCGAGGGGTCGGGAGGGAGGGAGGGAGCGCGAGGGAGGGAGGGAGCGCGAGGGAGGGAGCGCGAGGGGTCGGGAGGGAGGGAGGGAGGGAGCGCGAGGGAGGGAGGGAGGGAGTGAGAGGGGTCGAGAGGGAGGGAGGGAGGGAGGGAGCGCGAGGGGTCGGGAGGGAGGGAGCGAGAGGGGTCGAGAGGGAGGGAGGGAGCGCGAGGGGGTCGGGAGGGGAGGGAGGGAGCGCGAGGGGGTCGGGAGGGAGGGAGGGAGCGCGAGGGGTCGGGAGGGGAGGGAGGAAGCGCGAGGGGTCGGGAGGGGAGGGAGTAGCGCGAGGGGTCGGGAGGGGAGGGAGGGAGCGAGCGCGAGGGGTCGGGAGGGAGGGAGGGAGCGAGCGCGAGGGGTCGGGAGGGAGGGAGGGAGTGAGCGCGAGGGGTCGGGAGGGGAGGGAGGGAGGGAGCGCGAGGGGTCGGGAGGGGAGGGAGGGAGGGAGCGCGAGGGGTCGGAGGGGAGGGAGGGGGAGCGCGAGGGGTCGGGAGGGAGGGAGCGCGAGGGGTCGGGGGGAGGGAGGGAGCGCGAGGGGTCGGGAGGGAGGGAGCGCGAGGGGTCGGAGGGGGAGGGTCGGGAGGGAGGCGCGAGGGGTCGGGAGGGAGGGAGCGCGAGGGGTCGGGAGGGAGGGAGCGCGAGGGGTCGGGAGGGAGGGAGCGCGAGGGTCGGGAGGGAGGGAGCGCAGGGGGGGTCGGGAGGGAGGGAGCGAGTGTGTGGGAGGGAGGGGTCGGGGAGGGAGGGAGGGAGCGAGTGTGAGGGGTGAGGGAGGGAGGGAGCGAGTGTGAGGGGTGAGGGGAGGGAGGGAGGGGAGGTGTGGGGGGGGAGAGGAGTGTGAGGGGGAGGGAGGGTGAGGGAGGGAGGGAGGAGTGGCTGGCACGCACCCATGGGTGGAGCTCAGGAAGGAGGGAAGAGCCACAAAGTGGATGGCAGGGCATGTAGGTGGAGGAGGTTTGTGGGTGGACTCACTGCTTGAAGGGTGTGTGGATAGAGAGGGAGACGTTGTTGTAATATTGGTCTGCTTGCTTGCTTAAATGGACGTGTTATTAACACACATCCAGTGTGTTAATTTTTATAAACAATATACATCCAGTGTATATCAAATAACAAAAGCAAATCGAGGTGGAGGACTGAGCTGAATCCTGAACTCTTTGTTCTTACATTTAAATACGACAGTTTTAAATTTCATGTAAAGTGATTTGTTAACAATATCGTTGTTGTATCACTGGAGTGTCAAGTGTAATATATATATTGACCTTGTATCTTTGACTATTGCAGTTTACAGGGGGAAGAGATCAGCACCAAAAGTGTCTTGCACGAGCTAGCGATGGTGGTTTCAAATGGCAGGGAATTCTAGTTTCCTGTTGACCCTTAATGTGTTCAAGCTCCTGGAAGACGATATGCTGACCGCTCACCTACGCTTTGGGGTGTGTGAAAATGATATGGCTAAAGCACTGGATTCCCGGAAGATCTGATTCGTCACTTACGGAAACTGCAGAAGACTGGTGTTTACAGTGACGTAGAAATATTAACTAGTGACGGTATTAGACTCCCAGCTCACTGCGCAACACTGCAACCTATCCTCGACTCAAGTCCATTACATCCAGCATTCGACCCCTCAGACGCATTCATAAATTTTTACATGCTATTCATTCAAAACGGGAATTTTCTCATTAATTTATATTATAATATATTAACATTGTGCATATATAAGGCATAGGTTAGGTTAGGTGTTTAGGTTCTGTTGGTGATTATTTGTATTTGTAGTCCGTGGGTGAAGCATTTACTTCACTAATGCACTAATTCAAAAATCAAAGTCAACTTTGATATCAAATCAGCTGTCAGGATAGATGAAAACAGTCCCTGTAGAACAAGGTAATGCTCATCATCTCTATAGTCCCGCTGCTAAGTATAATCTCATCCAAACAGCAGCTAGCAAAAGTCAAACCTCTGTCAATGAGTGCCTTACAAAGCAGAGTAGATCCCTCCTCCACAGGCTGCATATAATTCGCAAACAAACCCAAGTCTTATAAAACAGTGTTACACTGGGAATGGAACGATCATTGTAAAGAAAGAAAAGAACATAGACAAGAAAAAGTGTTAATAACTCCTAACAAATTTCTTTAACGACTGACGTAACTGAAAACCAGCATTCTTCCAATATCATTACTGAAATATCTCATATCTAATATCAAACCAGACCAATATCAAATCTACCTATACTTTGCAAATAATTTTTTCAAATTTTTGAAACAGCTTTACTCCTATTTTGTAAAACAACTTATTCAAGTTCCCTTCCAGTTTGGCTTCCTTTCCCAAAAGAGTACCAATGATGCCATTATTAGTCTGCCTAATATAATTTGCACAGCCTTTAACAAAAATGAGTTCCAATTGGCATCTTTATTGACCTGATAAAGGCCTTCGATTATGTAAATCATAGCTACCTCTTACTTATACTTCACCACTATGGTATTCGAGGCCTTGCTCTGGACTATTTTCGTTCCTATCTCGGTGACCAATATATAGTCATCAATAGCATATCCTCCCCAATTCTCTCATTGACACTAGGGGTGTTACAGGGCAGCATTTTGGTATCTTCTATTTCTTATATTCATTAATGATTTGCCAAATATTTCTAACATTCTTAAACCAATATTATTTGCTGACGATACTACCTTCATCTATTCTGACCCCAACCCCCACACACTAAATATTATTGTCAACAGTGAATTAAAAAAAAAGTCCACTCGGTGATGTCAACCAACAAACTTACACTAAACATAGAAATGACCTACATTTAATTTGGTAGTAAATCATCAAATCAGACTCGACTTCAGATAGACAATGTCAACATTACCAATAAAAAATAGGGAAGTTCCTTGGCCTATCCATAGTCAACAGACTGAACTTCGGCACCAGCACCCACATACAACACATTGCCAAGAGTTTAAAAAACGGTCGGTATACTTTCTAAAATCGGATATTATGTTCCCCACTCTGCTCTCCTCATTATACTATGCCCTAATCTATCCCTATCTTATTAATTGTATCTGTGCATGGGTTCACCCACTCCAAATTACCTCAAGCCTTGACGTGTATGAGAGCAAAGTCTTTGTTCTACTTCCCTGTCTTATTATCACAAGTGAATAAGTATGTAAAGTCTTGTTCCACCTGTCAGAGACGAAAAGGTGCCCCCAAGGTACAGTCCCCACTCCAAGAGTTTCTTGAAATTTGAATCTCTAGATAGGGTAGGTGCGGACTTAATTCATTTGCACAGTAGTTACTCAGGCAATAGGTATGCTCTTGTGTTAGTGGACCAATTTGTCCAGGTATACAAGCTTGGTAGCACTTCCCCATAAGGACCCTTAGACACCAGCCGACGCATTTTTATGTAGATTCGTAACTGTTTGGACCTAAAATTTTAGTGTCTGACCGGGGACAAGAGTTTGTGAATAAGATTTTTCAAGAATGTCTGATCTTAGAAACCACACTCCATACCACCCTCAGGCGAACGGCATGGTGGAACCAACCAACTGTACACTAAAATACGTGCTTGCTTTTCTGGCAAAGAGACCCAGCCTCATGGGATGAACAGTTACCTTATGCACAGTTTGCACTGAACACAGTGGTGCATCAGTCGATTAATACTCAGCCACTCTTAGTGTTCACTGGCCATTCATGTAACTTTGCATCAGGCTTGCAATGTTAACTTCGGAGAGGATTATCCTTCAGAATTTCTCATAAAAATTAAAAGTGCCTGGAGAGTAGCCGC
This sequence comes from Procambarus clarkii, assembly GCF_040958095.1. Classification (NCBI taxonomy): domain Eukaryota; kingdom Metazoa; phylum Arthropoda; class Malacostraca; order Decapoda; family Cambaridae; genus Procambarus; species Procambarus clarkii. Next base: position 1,952,022 of record NC_091168.1, read on the forward strand.
TGAGGCGTCCAGTCAAGCGCTTATTTAGTATGCTCACTATTATGATAGGCAGGTGCGACCATTGGTACTAAAAGAGGGCAGTTTAGTAATGAGACTGAACGAAAGGGGCCCCCACAAATCCTAGTAAAAAATTAGCAGCCAAATGGAAGGGTCAGTATAGAATTTAGAAAATTAGACCCGGTAAATTTTATAATTAAGGGCATCTTCGATGACCAGACAGAAACAACAATTCATATTAAACAAAACGGGGCATTTGATAGTATTTTAAAAGTTTCAATGTCAACCAATATTTTTTGACAAGTTTTATATGAAAAAGGCTGCAATAGTTCCAAGTTTCAGTACTGCAGCCCAAAGGTAAGGTAATTATCAAAAGAAAGCACCAAACCGGGAAGGCTATGTAGCACCATCAAAGGGCGAAATAATCAGAGGGCGCTAAATATCACCAAGAATGCCAATACGAGAACAAAAACGCATAAGGCGAACGATATCAAAAGTATCCGATTCACCTAGAATTCTATCGAGGGACAAGTGACCGCGAGGGAGGGACGGTCGGAAAGCAAGACACGCTCGTCCTGGAAGTCAGGACATTCAACAAGTATATGCACAACTGTAAGAGGGACAACCCAATTCGGACAATAAGGGGCAGGGCGGCGCTCCATTAAGTGACCGTGGGTTAAGCGGGGTATGACCAACCCGCAGCCGTGCCAAAGCAGTTTCCCACCGCCGGTTACGGTGGTAGGAGGAAGGCCATGGGGACACTACGTTTGCTGCAGCCCAAATAGCAAGGGAGATTTTTAATTTTTATTTTTCAACAAATTTTACACATTTTCAAGTTTAAATTTACAACCACACCTGTCAGATATAATCAATCTGTGACTTTTCTGACACATTAGCATATAATAAAGGATCTCAAGTTGGGGATTTTCCAAAAATCTTTAGTTTTCCTAATACAAATAGTCAAAGTTCCCCAAAAAAATTATGCAAATATATCATGTTTATTGCTATTTATAAAATATATAAATAAACTTATGAAAAAAAATTTTCTCAGGATTTTAGAGAAACTTTACATAAAAGGTGTAAGTTTCCTGTAAACTGAATAAAAAATGAAAGATATTTCAACGTCTATGTTACTTGAAAATAAATAAGAAAAAATAAAGTCTAAGGTGTTGCCATCGGTGACTTGACGTTGACATCAACCAATTTCCTCCAAAATTGGCACCCTTACAGATAGGCTTACATGCAGTCAGGTGTACAAGTTCATGCAAATCACCCGATAAACAAGAGAAAATTAAAAAAAAAAAAAAAAAAACATTATTTTTAATAAAACTAATTATAATATTTTTGATATATGCTATTGTGATAGCCGAGATAGATATGATTTCAGTTGACACTTATTTGGTAATCGTTTTTTACCATTTTGGATTATTTAATTTGACAATATTTTTTTCCCTTCCTATTTATGCTACGATGCTGAGACTTGGACCAGATGAAGCTTTTCATATACAACTAGTCAAAAAAGGTTGATTAAAATCGAAACAGTTTTCATTTATTGCATATTTGGATCACAAAACCATTCAAATTCTCCCTAAAGTCATACATTATAGTCATACATTGGAATTGCTTTCAGTAATTCCCTTTCCTGACCCCGTTGAGGAGGATGACTCTTTCAACCCTCATTTTCAGTCAGGTTAAACCTTGTCACCCTATGATGACAAGGTCACGTGCAAACCTGGCAGGTTCTAATAAACTTATTGTATGGTTTAGTCAATTATTTTAGAACTAGTTTAATTTTTTTTAGAGGGCAATGAATAAAGACGCTCATGTGTTTGTACTTTGGGAGGAGTATGTAACCACCTTGAATTGGGAGCTGTGCATTTCCAACCCCTGTGTGAGATCCATGCTTCCACCAGTCCTGTAGTTGTGTCTTTCAACTCCATGCCTAACTGTACCCAGCCTCCTCGTCCCATAGAGCTAACTACACGTTGAATAACCGAGATCAATGGAACGGTGTTTATGCTGTTCATTCTGGCAGGGGGTGCCAGATGGTCTGGAGCCCGGACAGAGAGGGGGGGGGGGGGAATTACGCTACAACTCCCCAACCCTCCCTCTCAGAGGTGGTGTCAAAAGTCACCCATATAAAGTTATTCGAAGTATGCTCTCATTAGGAGAGCTGACTAGATATCAACGAGTAATAATGATGGGCCGTCGCCTTACTGATGTCATTGGAGCATGCCCAACCTAGCTGTATCAACAAAGGCCGATGTAGGAGTGGAAGATGTATAGTCGACGAGGAGTGTAAGCCAGCGGCCAGAATATGCAAGGTTCTTCTCTGGTTCTCGAGGAAGCCACGTCTGCTGAAGGAACACGATGAGTAACGAAGTGATCACAGAGGAACGGCACGATCCCTGTTGAGGGTGCTTAACCCGCCAATAAAGGGACACATTGCACGTCTTTAGGGCTAAAGTTAAGTGTTTGATTAGAAAACGAAGAAAGTCGTTAAGACCTAGTATGCTGTGATGAGGACATCAGCGGATGGAAAATTAAGAGCTGTAGTCATCAACTACTCATCTCTCACCACGCCAACACATCCTCAACGCCTATAATTGCTCACTTCTATAGCAAGACCTCGTTGGTGTCAACGTCCCAGCACTTCGGTCGAGACAATATCAAAATTGCAAAGTAAACTAAAAGATAATGTAAACCTTGAAGGTTGTTGAATCCTGAGGACTGCTTGCCAGACTGCCACTGCTGAATGGACAGTTGGGACTAATAATATTGTTTAAAGCAGGATTTTATACTTAAAGCCTAAATGATTACAATTGTACTTAGGTTAGGTTAGATTTTTTTTTTAAAGAAATAAATTTTTCTGTCTGGAGGACCAGTCTGGGATAAGACAATCATGTTTAACGTACACATGGTTTTGTCTTAACTCTGGGGAAAGAGATGTGAGTTGAGGTGACTTGAGTAGAGACTTGGGATAGTATTTGACTTGCGAAACCTCGCCTCGAGAAGTTCAAAAGTTGGAAGGCTATCCTTTGTTACCAGATTCAAAACCGTCCAATCAAGGAAAAATTGGGGATGAACGGGTAGAAAAGCTTGTTACGAAGGAGGGAAGGGGTTTCGGGCTATTCATGCCTGTGCCACCTCTTGGGTGGCTTAACCACTGTGATGCGTCGAGTTTATAGTGACATTCTCCCTGTGCTGATGAAATCAAGTGTTCCCAAAAAATTCTTTTTCCTTTGTAAAATTAAATATTCCCTTCCCTGAACATGTCTATGTAAAAATAAATATATATCACTTTGGCTGCTGTGGGGATGTGGACAAGGTGTGCTGTGACGTCATCACGGGCTGGTCGCCCAGGAGTAAAGCTCCCAGACATGGTCGCCCGGGCCATTCAAGTACCGCGAGTTGCCACAAATATGTTTCCAATTATTTGTGCCATGTATTTCCAATGCTTTTTGTTATCATATACAATGCATATTTGTGTCCTTTACAATGTGTTTACAGTAGAATGTTCATTATGTTCCATGGAACTGTGATTCATATGTCAGTAACGTGTCCACAATAAATGTTTATTGTCGCAATATTACTTGTTAAAAATTCACTAAAATTACAATATGTACAGTTTCACGCACTATTTACACATTATCACACTGTATTACACACTCAGTACTTCGGAAGTGAGTAATAATCAACGAAGTAGTCCATGGTACATAGCGGGATCTTGCTCTCGTGGCACCAGGTACAGATGGATTTTTGCTTCCTGTTTCTTTGTTCTGTGTGCTTGCAAATAATGTGCTCATGTACACCCTTGGTTTTAGTACTTGTAGGTGGTATGCAGCCAAGCTTGTAAATTATAAGGTAGTATTTAAAAGATTATTGGAAAAGATCAATTTGTAAGGTAGTTTTGAAAAGATCGCTTTGTAAGGTGCCACACAGGAAGAGATTCAGCCAACCTCTAAGAGTGTCAATCTAGAAGAGATTAAGGAATTCTGAAAGGGATTCAGCTATTCTTGAAAATATCTATTGAAAACACCACCATGGAAGCCGCTAACACTGTTCATCTGTGCTACTTTTATCAGATGCATCATCACTGAACGCAGAAAACGATTCATCTATGTATCATCTATATAAACTGGAGATGGCATAGGTGGGCTAGGGTGGAACCAGAGCTATGTAGCGAGTACACTTGTACCCGCTCCGTTATCATCTTAATGGCATAACTAATTAGCACGAACTACACAAGCTGTAATCCTATCCCTATTTACAGGTAACGGTTTTTCCACCCTCCTATCTTATTGTGAGGTGTAGTCACTGTATATAAACAAGCGATTTGAGTATAGCAAAGCAGTACAATTTCCAGTCAAGAATGTAGCACTCTGCGTAGGCAGTCCTAGTCGTTTCCAAGACGCTACAGCTTCGACACAGAACAGCAGCAGACCAGGACCGCATCCAGCTACGACGCTCTCCCACAGAGCTCTGCGACTCCTGCCACACTCAGCTCCCTGCTCTGCTCCAAGCTCCGTCTCAACGTCTACGACACTGCTGTATCCAGGACTACTATATAAACATGAAACTCACTAAACACTATCTAATCTACCCAATAACGTAACATAATCGTATGTTACAGCTACAACTGGATATGCTCACTGTATCGTCCTCATAGGTGCTGTATCACTTGCATCTGACCTTTGTGTTAGGTCTTTATTGCACCTAGCTTCACCAATATCATGGTGAAGCTAGGTGCAATAGACCCTTATGTTCTTCAAATACTAAGGTCTGAATTTCACCGACAGAGTGCGATCTTCCAACAATGTATCGGACAAGTGTTTGGGAGCCAGAGGCACATGCGGCAGCCATGGTTGCTCACTTAGTACTAACCCAGCCAGCAGCCCTAGGGCATTCTGGGAATTTTTTCCAAAATGGCTGCCTCTCACTGGAGGCCAAGAGTCCATTTCGTACACAACCTACCGCTCACGTATTTTGAATGGGTACGAAAAAATCAAAAAGAGTTCTCTCAGTTGGCACAGTCCAGTGGTTATTCTTCATCAATTAATCGAGGGAAGGGGAGTTGTGTTCTGGGTCTCGGACAGACAGGAGTCTGGTGTGTAGTTCGGCATCACAGGGGAAGGGATACTGACGATATGGTGGTTACATGGAAGCTTCATCACTGCTGTAAGTCGGAAATCCGACACACACGCACAAACATAAGTTACCCCAATAAAGAAAAAAAGTGGGTTATTCTGTGACATCATACAACAAGACGTATATTTATATATCTCATCTCCTTTTAAACCTCAGTCTAGTATTTAAACTTAATAAAGTGTTCACTAGGACTGAATATAATTGAAAACAAAAAGAATACAGCTTAACTATTCCTTAATCATAAATAGAACAACCAAATATTTTAGGAAGGCTCCCCTAGAGGCGTCATCACGTACGCCGTAGAATCATAAAACACGCTGTAGAGGTGGCTCCTTCCATACAAGCTGGTATAACTCTATAGACACCCAGATTACGTGTCAACAAGCTAGCAAACCCACAACAGCACCTCTACAACCACAGGAACACCAGTATCCATCTTACCAAGTATTTTGTGTATATTTTGGCCATTTATAACAAATAGGTTAGGCGGTTATACTGTGGGATAAAAATCCCTAACACGTACGTACTCTACATTATACATCCCTCTTATTAAGGTAAAGGTATGACTTGTAATATGTTAATGTGCTTTTACTAATGTTAAACATTTAAATATCCAAAATAGGTAATTGTGAAGGAAGAGACTGAAGCAGACAGTTGGCTCCCAACAATGTTTAACCCCGTTGTACACCAACCTTGCAGGCCTCCAGATAGCTGTCATTACGTGGTACTCTAAGGCACAGGGCCACACCCTAATCTGATGCTACAATGAACAAATCCACAAGGGTCGTGACGAGGATTCGAACTGCTGATGCTACAAATACACAGCCTTAGCAGGCCACAACTACAGTATCAGATAAGGCCCTTTTGTGTTTAATACTGTAGATAGAGTAGTATACATAATGTAATTAACTATAGGTATACCAGTAGATTAGACCACCATATGTGGTATGATTTATCATTTTCATATTAGAGACTAGGTAAACAATTTGCGGGGTTATGAAGAATCCACTTCAAAGAGGTTTAAGCTACAAATTGCCCCCCCCCCCTCACAACTGAGTGTGATAAGTTCTAACAGCTGAATCAGAATATATACAGTCCACTAACCAACTAAGAACTCAAAAAGAAAAATAATATAATATTAAAGTCAATTGAAAAAAATTAAATAAAGTAAATATTTAAAATTAAAAAAGACAATAAAACCTGCTAGGATTTTCCCTCGCAAGTTATGGTCCTCAACGAACCGGATAAAACAAAAATTAGTGCAATATTTGCACTATTTACATTAACACTAATTATAGCAGGAAGACATTTCTGTAGCCTAACTTTTTCAATCTCTGCTAACAGTGAACAGAACTTACAAGCACTATTATTGCTCCGAGGCCTGAACGAAAAGAACAATTGTGCTTTTTCATTACAAGAGGTTGATAAGAGGCTAATTTACCCATAAATGTATATGATTTTTATAATTGTAAGTGTTTACATAATATTGCACCATAATTACTGCACATCACAATTTACAACTAATTCTTACACAGGGGGTAGAACATTTTAGGCTGGTGTTGTACATCAACCTAGTCTAATTTATTGTGCTAACCTGGTGTAAGGGTAAGAATTTACATTTGTCTAGAGTTGAACCTATATTACAACCAAGCAAGCCCATATTTTTATGCAGTTTCTTATGACATAATATTACCATAACTATAGTAATAATTTAACTATAATCATTTCACCTGTGAGTGTTAATCTGTGCCTCTGCACCAACCAAGTGATAATTAAGGAGCTAACTTGAGAAAATCAGCATAAATACAAGGTTACCACTCAAATTATAGTATGATTATATAATGTGTATTTTAAATGATAAAATAGCCCTAGTTCGGAATCTAGTTGCTCTACTAGCTCAAGTGCTAGTAACAGTATAAATCAAAGACCAACAAGGCTTAGCATTAGTACATCTGCAACACGGCTAGCAAATACAGTCATCGTGTCTACTACCAAAAATTTAAAAGCGACCCTCACAGGTATGAAGGGCCACTTAACACAACAGATCAGTAAATTCGATGATTTATGTAAACACACTCCAGTTGATTATGTAGAACTGGAGGGCCATCATAAGGTTGCAGAGAGCAAATTTAAGCATGTAAAAGAACAAATCCTGAAATATAAGTATCTTCTTGCTGCTATTAACATCGAAGAAGATGCAATGGAAGCTGTAGTACAAGAAAACACAGATTATGAAGATGCAAAGCAAAGTTACAACACTTTCTCAAGTTAATAACCATACACAAGGCCACTACAAAGATTGCAGCCAGAGCTTCCCAAAATCCGACACAACCTGAAGTCAAATTACCATCAGTCTCCCAACTTTCTCTGGTACAGAGGACGAGAGTTGTGATAACTTTTGGAACAAATTTGTCGATTCAGTGGACCACAAAATTTACATATTTGCAGGATGTCTTAAAGGATGAAGTGTTAAAGGTGGTCTGTAATTTGACCTTCATTGATGGTTATGATAGCACAGTACAGCTCCTTAAGGAAAATTATGCTAAGCCAGACAGGGCTATCAGACTTCTAACCCAAAAAACCCTAGATATTCTCCCTCCAGATGGATCAGCCGACTCACCCCAAGCCTTTAAATTGGAGCTTGAGTCCTTGCTCAAGGCGCTTAACAAGGTGAATCTGGATGAATCGGACTGGATAATCCAAGTCCACATGAGACGCTAATTACCCAGTGACGTACTGGATAAGTTGTTTGTCTTACATAACAAATCTTAAACTGTAAAGGTGATAACGGAAGGTTTGAGATCCATTATAGAAAGACAACGAGATAACACAGATGGAAAAGCGACATCTAAACCTTCTTTAACCACTAATAGTAAACAACAATACAAACAGTACTCCAACAAAGTACTCGTCACGGCCAACAAGGGCCTTGACGAGGATTCGAACCTGCGTCCAAGAGCGTAATAAAGTAAGGGTGAAGTAAGTTCAGTAGAACTTCGGTTTCAACTCTTGACCCTGACGTAGCTCATTCTATTAAGGCAGCGTCTGGGATTCTTTTGGACGCAGGTTCGAATCCTCGTCACAGCCCTTGTGGGCTTGTTCATTTGATGCATCACGTTGTGATTTCCGTGTGTAACCTTGCCTTCATATTCTCTACTTCAGCTGTTTTACACACTGTGCGAGTTAGAAAGGTTGCTATCATAATGCTGACATAAGGGCCCACTACGAATCCAGTAATCTATTGCTAGTGTCGTCATGTTCCATAGCCCCGGATGTTTCTTGGATTGCTAACTCCTTTACTGTTACAGATATGGGTATTTCCTCTTGTAAAATGTCACCAGCAGCAGCAACAGGCAATGATGATATGGCTGCTGAAACTGGATGATTGATAAACAGGAATGGATGTAGATGTTGATGCTATATCTGAAGGAACAATAGTAGTGGCTGACATTGCAGAAGTGGATGTAGATGTGGATGCTATATCTGAAGGAACAATAGTAGTGGCTGACATTGCAGAAGTGGATGTAGATGTGGATGCTATATCTGAAGGAACAATAGTAGTGGCTGACATTGCAGAAGTGGATGTAGATGTTGATGCTATATCTGAAGGAACAATAGTAGTGGCTGACATTGCAGAAGTGGATGTTGATGTTGATGCTATATCTGAAGGAACAATAGTAGTGGCTGACATTGCAGAAGTGGATGTAGATGTGGATGCTATATCTGAAGGAATGGTATAAGAGGCTGTCGTTGCACCTGTGTTGAGAGCCATGGTGTTTATTTTGGAAGTTTTCCTATTTTCTTCTCCTCTGCAGTTCTTCCTCTTCTGTGCTCCACTCAGAACATTACGTTTAATTTCTGCTGAAAGGGTTATTCACTTTGAAATATATTTCTTAAATACTTAATCCAGCACCAGGATGTAGTGTATACTATCTATACTATCACTGCTATATCACCACTATACTATCACAGCTATATTGCCATCACCTCACTATCACTGTCATATGACCACCTCAGTATCACTATTATATTACTATCACTGCTATATCACCATCACCTCAATCACTCAGGTGAGTTGTGATATTACCATACTGGACCATAGTGTGTTGTGATATTACCATACTGGTCCATGGTGTGTTGTGATGTTACGATACTGGACCATGGTGTGTTGTGATGTTACCATACTGGGCCATGGTGTGTTGTGATATTACACAACACACAATATTATTAAGGTCATGTTGCAAGTGTGCTTGCAACATGACCTTAATATTTAAACATCCTGCTTCCATAATGAACATGTCCTATGCTCGTGGGGCCCTCAGGCAAGTGCCCATCGGGTCCAGGCGGTAAGACGGCTCTGCTCTTCAGATGATACATATTTACACAATAGAAAAAATCCTAAGAAAATTACCAAGCCAATACTATTGTATTTAATTATACATGTATTAGAGAAAACCTGCTCTCAAAATATACTAACAATTATATACATTCACATACACGGCAGGAGAGCTCGGGGAGAATGATCACTACCTACAAAATTCTAAGAATCGACAGGGAATAAAGATAAATTTTTAACACTGGTGGTATGTGAACAAGGGGACACAGGTGGAAGCCGAGTACCCAAATGAGTGAAGAGGACGTCAGAAGGAACTTTTTCAGTGTCAGTAGTTAACAAATGGATTGCAGTGATGTAGTGGAGGCTGACTCCATACACAGTTTCAAATGTAGATATGATACAGCCCAGCAAGTTCGGGAATCAATACACCAGTTGATTGACAGTCGAGAGGCGGGACCAAAAAGCCAGAGCTCAACCCCCGCAAGCACAACTAGGCGAGTATACTGTTGAGGGTCCTCACACAGCTCTCGTACCCTTGTTAATGCCCCCGTTAAGAATTGTCATTATTTCACACAAGGACTACAGGGACCCTAGCAAGACCCCTGATGACTGCCAGAAACACTGTCCCCCGAGGGTGGAAGAGGTGAGGTGCAATGGGGCATGCATCCACCATGATCACCACACACTTATTATGCCTTTTGTTCTTGGTTGTTGGGGTACACACCTCTTCACCCAGTGCAACATTATACTCGCTCACCGCGGCTCCCTCCAGCTACTTCCTGTCGTAGCCGTCAAGCAAATTAGAGAGTAGGTTACCCCACAGTCCTACTCTGGATTAGGTTCCCCCTCAACAGCATCAACACTACTGCGAGCTTCTGGTTAATTATTGGCCTGAGTTTAGAACCGACACACACAACCAGGCAGAAATGTCACGACTGTTTCTGATGAGTTTCGTCTTGAGCTGTAACTGTCAGGACGCTCGCTAACAGGTTCATCAAAATGGAGACCACAAGTAATGGAGGCACTGTCTGACTACTATCGTCACTAGGATCACCACCAGACAAACTGGCAATTATTGCTTTTGAGCTAGAGGGGTTGACTGATGAAGTCAAGGACGCAAAGGACGAGGCAGAACTACAAACCACCTTAGAAGAGAAATGCCATCTGCCGAAAGGTTGAATTAATGCGCAAAGAAACGCGCTAAGCACAAATTATTGCTCAAAACCAGAGCAGCTAACAAGTATGTCGTAGAACGTGTTCCGTCTAGTGCAGATTCTAAACAATATATTTTCAATATGATTCATGAGGAAGTTAAATCAATTTTGTTAGAAATTGTTAAAAACTGGTTAAAGTATGATTATAATTACATATGTAATAAATAATAATTAAATGGTAATGCATTAAAAACACTGATCACAAGGTAACATAGCCTGCGTCGCCTCCTCCCTCTCAAGTGTGTTTTTAAAACATTGCTGCAGTGTTGGACATTCTTGAATTATTCTAATACTCTGGGGTGGCGCGAGTTCACTAACTCATAACTGCTATGGCAAAGCATAATAGAGGTGAGTACGGAAACAAAATAACTAACATTTACCGAGAATAATAAATACAACACTGGTAGTACTAGCCTCATTTACCAAGTATTTATTAGCCGCTCTCGGCCATGGTTCTCAGTTTTCACTACATTACAGAGATACTGGTAGTGACACAAATAGTAATAATCCCCAATAATTACGAGATGTTGAGACAAAATTTCATTTAATTTAAATTCTCTTGGTCAAAATTCAGCAGATGACCTCTAACCGCCACTAGGCTACACCTCAAGTTTGATTATTATACCACATCAGTAATCAGCACACCTTAATATATGTAAATCAAAGCATATCCTGACAGTATTAGATTATAAAACCTGTTCTCTAAGGAGCTCCTTATCATAAGGGGATATTACGGGAGGGGGGGGGGGGTATTAACAGTTGACTAGTATCACTGAGGCGAAGAGCTGCTCCTGGCCCAAGTCTCGCCACTGCTTCAGATGCTGTCTCCAATGACGTCACTCCCTCACCAGTTGTCCTCCGATGTTGGGTGCACCCTTCAATCTACTCCACTTTCCAATAGCCTCGGTGGGTATTCACTGGCGTCATATTCCAGCTTCCTCACAGCCGAGCCCACCACTACTGGGCTTCCTCGTAAGTGTCACAGGTCGCGTTCCCGGGGGCCCTTCCGGAACCCACTCTGCCTAAGCTGTTGTAAAAGCTTTTCGCTCTACTAGCCTACTCGCCATCCTCGTGTAGCTGTTGGGAAGTTGCTTCACACACTAACAAGCTACACTAGCGCCGAGAACCCCACAACCACTGTCACTACTTGTTGGCCAATATTTAACACTAACCATCTCTGCTGACCAATAGTTTCTCGACTCGAGCGAACTCCTCATTAATCACTGCCTTGCCGCATCAGTGTAATGTTTCCTGTCACTGCAATTTTTTGACTGAAAATTGCAGTGACAGGAAACATTACACTGATGGAATTTTACATTACAATTTTTCAGTGAAAATTGTCACTGGCCAATTCCACACCGGCACTTCGTGTGCACTGGCCGACTCCCTCACTTCTTCGGGACTGCCTTGAAGACCTGGAGGGTGACTACACTGCCCACAGTTACTCTTGGGGTTGTGGCTGATGTCCTTGGTCACTTCATTAAGCTGTGGAGCGACCCCGCACTAGGCCCTCCTGCACAGCCTCTTCCATCCCATATACCTCTTCAAAATGTCATCAGCCGCCCCTCACGTAAAGCAGAGGTCTATTGCTGTCTCTTTAAAGCTACACTTTACAGGACAAAAGGTAATCCAGCAAAAATCTTTGAGCACTCACGTGTACGTCGTTCCTCGTCCAAGTCTGAGATAACAGTTACATCGTCAGGACCTATGAGCTGTCTCGTAGCTCGGCTCGCCCAAAACAATCGGAAGGTACAGCCCTGCACTTTTCCTATTGATTAGAGGAAGGTGCAGGGCTGTAGCCAATCACGTCTCTCGTTGCATCCCGGGTATGCCAGTGTCACCGCCCTAGATGGGAACCAACTCCCCTACAACTGTCACAGAAGCCAAATTTGGAGTACTAGGCTAATACCTTCCCTTAAACAAAATCGTACAACTCGCACTTTCCCACAAACTTAAACATTCTCTGGGCCATCTAGCACATTTGTAGGGTGGATATCAATGACTGTGGGGAAGGCCTGAATTAGACAAATCAAAATATTCTACATGGTGCAATTTCAGAAGCTGTTTCATGCATCATTTCATCTCTGGCCTGCGTGTGCTGCTAAAAATCTTGTTTTCATAACCATATCTTTACATTTAAGTCATTGAAGGCTGGTGCAATCCCCGTTTTTCTATTACTCCCTTTCATCTATGTAAGTGGCTCGTAATTGGTCAAATTCTTGAACCATCTCACTGATTCTGATGTTGCAGTTGCTGTGTTGTGGTCACTGTACGTCTTTGGCATTCCCCTCTCAATTATTTGCTTAATCTGTGCTAAACTAGTATGTAAATGTCTAGATTTTTCTCTTTGTTGCAAGTTAGCTTAAGTATCCTACAATCTTAATTGTCGAGTGTTCACATTAATGCTATGACATTTGTAGTCAGATGAATGTTGCAATGTCTGTTCAACAAGAGCAGGTTCCAAAGCCTTTTGAATGGCTAGCATTTTTGTAAGGTAGAACACCTGTTTGAGTCTCTCCAACTAGCTACAGAATTTACTGCCTTAACTGCAGCTCCGGATTCTTGTCCCTGCTGGTCTACTGATCCGTCAGTGAAGTGAATCTGTCAGGTAAGTTTGCTTCGTATTCATCTGTGCAATGAAACAACAGATCGGGATTAGGCCGATTATTTTTTTCTTAAAGAGCAATGATCTTAAAGTCTGCTGGCAGATGGATTACCAAGGGGCCTACATAAAGAAGTCTGCATGTATTTCGTCGACAACCCACTCAGTGATTGTATTTGTGACCTCTTATGTATGATGTGTTTATTGCACAATGGGTCCACGTGCTGGAGTCTGAAGCTCTTCTGTTCCGAGTTGGTGCTCCAGTGATTATAATTTCAAGTGAACCGATTCTTTGTCTAATCATTATCTTGGTCAATGCATCAAGCCCATTTACCGTTATTTCAACCGATGTTAGTTTTAATTCTAGTCTTAGGCTTAATATTTTCGTTCATCTAGGCGCTCCTGTTATGTCTCACATTACAAAATTTTGAACAACCTCAACCTGTGCCCATTGGCCAACCCGTCCTCGACTAAAGTCCATTACATCCAGCGGGCGAACCCACAGATGCACTCCAAAATTTTTACATGCTGTTCATTGAAAACGGAAATTCTCAAAGATAAATTAATATAATATAATAGCAAATTGTGCATATATAGGCATAGGTTAGGTTAGGTGTTTAGGTTCTGTTGATTATTTGTATTTGTAGTACGTGGGTGAAGCATTTACAGCGTTGTGGTTCGAACAAAATTCGTCAGGGAAGCACTTGTTCCGGAAGTGTTCGAATGAAATCGGTTGCGATTCGTGCGTATTCCGTTTTTCATTCATAAACAGGGGGCTTTGGCAGATGCATGGAATCACTTTTGGGTCTGTTTGGAGGATCGGCTGATTGGCCAGGAGGAAGAATGATTAAGGAAAACGCTGTATAAGCAACTAAGGAACGAACGACGCATTTTTAAAACATTAACACTGTCCAGCTCCTAGACTGTGTCATGTGATTGCTCTTATTGTGATGATAATGCTCAGTCGCCATGTACCATGTGATAATTGCTCAGTCGCAATTATGCCTTCTGATATTGAATTTACTGGCCGAATGTCATTTTAGAATTAATCCCCCGAAGATACCAGAGTTCTGTAACCCACCGAAGGTTAATGTTGTGAATGCGTAGGTGCCTGTCTGGAGTGTTGTCACCTTGTTTCATTGCCTTAGTTTTCTGTGCAGATATGTTTAGCCCTAAAATGCTGCATTCGGCGGTTACTTTATCTAGTGCTACTTGTGCTTTATTCGAGAGTGAAGGACCTTTGGCGACTAATGCTGTATCAGCATAGCTTTCTAATTTAACTCCTGCAAATGCCATGGCATGGTACCTTGTTATCATTATTAACATATTTAGGTACATCTGCATTTATGCAGCTATCCTAGACAATATGTTGGAAGAGTACAGTGTGTCAAAAAGCTAGCTACGTGATGGTTAAATCCCCATCACACAGGATGGTTAGTCATTTGGGGCCATATGTGCAGTAGCCTGCACTGGCAAATTTTGGGTGCATTATTAGGATATCCTCAAGAACACGAGTGTGAATAAAGTTATTGCAAATCTTCAGGTACCTCATGCCAAAGGATCTGAATGGTCTGATAACTGGGCATTCGGTGATGTGTGCGCAAGATCATACCCCAGTTCCTACTCACAGTTTGCGTCTGGAGTGCTCAGGATTGGGAGATCTGTCACGTGTAGCCACCTGCCACAGGTAACTAACCCAACCTGATCCTGGCAACCACTGTGTCGCACAGTCTGGTGGACGTTTAGTACTGCCCATAAGCATAGGTTTCAGTTTCAGATCTGAACAAATAACTTTTTATTCTGGTGCTTTCAGGTTGTTGGGAGTAATTTCTCTCCTATCAGACCCGAGTGTTTGGAACAATATAGTTTTGACAGCAGAGATGGGGATACCCAGGTCTAATTTAACTTCATCTTTGTTACACGCTATTTTGGCTGCTATGTCATTATGATGGCTTATATTTATGTGAGCATTATAATGGCTTATATATGTGTGATAGTATTCATGCAAAGTAGATTCAAAACCCTTTACTTTGTGCAGCGATTAGGTCATTTAAAAGTGGTAGTATGAGGCTCTTGCCGTCGACCTTCCAGAAGTTTTCGATTGCTTGAAGACCAGACTTTGATCACTAAATATTTTTCTTCCTCCTATGTTTTTTAATGTACTGGTAGCTAGTTCAAGTGCTGCTAGTTCTGCTTGTGTGGAGTACAGCCAGTTGTTTAACCGGACACCGACAGTCTGTGTGCATGTGTTATTTCTATAAAACATTTATGTTGCGGCAATCCGTCCAGTAGAAGATTGGACAGTACCGTCGGGGCAGACAGTGCTCGTGAGATCTTAAATTTTTTATGAAGGAGGCAATTGTTTCAAGTGTAATTTTTTTGAGAAGAGTAAGTTTCTCATTACCCTTCTTGGTGACTGGTGTGTATGACACCAGAATGGTGAGGTACAGATGAAGAGGCATATCGGAGACAAGTAGACTGAATGTAAAAGGAATGTCGAGTTTGATGAGATTGTAGGCACTTTTGTTCAGCCATTAATCACAAAAGGCCTGAGTCTGTAAGTTGGCAACAGTCATTAGGGTGTTAACAACACTGAATAATGTCAGAGTAATGCAGGAGATGCAGAGTTTCTCATAACTAAGGCGAAAGTTAGGATGGCAAAAGGACCATAGCAGAGGAGGACTCCTCGAAGAGTTCCACTCTCATACAAGTGTTGTCTCGCACCTGGCCTTGCAGCTTTACTAAAGCATATGTGCCTGTGCCTAAGAGTCAATGTCTACAAAATAATAATTATTATATAATCAATGCAGTCCGATTTGCAATGTCTACTAGCGAAGTGGAGAATATGTAAGTCGATTCCATAGATAAGTTCTACTAAGACAGGTAACACCAACAGAAATTGATTCTGCATTGATTATTTATGCCGGTTTCTGGTGGTGTCTGAATGCATCTCTGCCATCCAGTATTTCGTTGTTGCTACATATCAAACTGCACTGATTGTTCATGTCTGTCTCTTGAATTACAAGATATCATTGATTCTGAGTGGCTACTGCTTCCTGCAGCTGCTTTTGTGGATCGTTATGGTCTGATGTCTTTACTACCAGACTCTTATTGGTGGTCTGTCCATGTCGTGTTTGTCCTCTTGTGCTCCGTCTTTTCTCATACCGTTGCTTATGTAACTGTGGTCTAATGCACGACCGTGTCTATTATTACACGTGATTTATCGAGTCTTGTTGGGAGAGTCTGCGTTATCTGTAAGCACTTAATAATGGTCTTAAGCCATGATCTTCACAATGTTTCACAGGACCTCTGTAAAACCTCTGGACCTCTGTAAAACTGTAAGTCTTGTGTTGACTCAAAGTAATTGTATTTTGACCAATCCACACTAGAAAATGAAGGGACGACGACGTTTCGGTCCGTTTTGGATGATTCTCAAGTCGATTGTCTTAATCGACTTGAGAATGGTCCAGAATAGACCGAAGTGTCGTCGTCCCTTCATTATCTAGTGTGTGGATTGGTCAAAATACTTCATTCCCGTTATTGTGAATCATCGGCTGCTAATTGTATTTTGTTACCTTGTATTTCTGCAGTGTTTTTGTTTATTATCCTATTTGGAGTTGAGCCGGGGAAATTGTGTTCCGAGTACACGTTTTTGTCGTGGCTGTGCACGAGTGTTCCAGACGATGGTGTTTGTGTATGTTGTGCTGGTCGTCTGATTATCCTGACTTCAGCTGTCTGTACCTTTTCTTTCCGTGTGGCTCAGGTTGTTCTCCAAGCACGATGTTTGCCGCCATAACTTGGACATTTGGCGGCTGTGGTCTGGGTTGCCTTGTGCTTTGCTATAATGTCTTTGGTTGGATGCCTCAGGCTGTACACTCCGCATCTCTCCTCCTCGGTGCAGCGTGTTTGATGGAGGCCGTATTTATGACATCTGAAGCCGCGCAGGGGTTCCGAGACGTATGGTCTCTGTACATTCTCCAACTTCCATGACCGAATGTTTCTGGCGCACATCCCATGACGGTCACAAGTACCTGACGTGTAGCTGCTTTTGTATATTTTTGTGAGCCATCATTCTGCATTCAAGATCTGCTTGCGTTTTAGTATTGGATCTAGTGTTACGTCGACTGGGTATCCCAACAGCAAGACTCGTGCGCATCTTTCTGAAGGGTCCAGCTTGAGCAAGCACACAGATTTTCCTTGCAGGAATATTACCATTTCTAGATAAATTGCAGTCTTTTGATCTGGTTGTGTCATTATAATTTATTCTTTTAGGTTGACTGAGATGGGAATTTTGAGCTCGGGTTGCCTCTTCCGTTGCCGTTACTACTCCATATGTTATAGGAAAGTTGGCTGTGCATTATCTTGAATTTGGGAAAATGTGCAGAGTCTGACAGTGGATGGTGTATGACTGGTGTTATCCTCTCTAGGTTCATTATATCTGGTGTCTTGCTGGTAGAAATACTTTGTGTAGCCTTGATAGCAGTTTCCTTCTCTACTTGCTGTTCCTCGGTGCACTGTCCCTCGTTGCCAGGAAAAGGCTTCCATTTCCCCTTTCTCCTGAACTTCTCCATGTCGTTTCCCCATAGTGAGGACAGATTCACTGCCCTCCCTAATCTCCAAGTCCCTCGTAGGTCTGGAGAAATTTATTTCACTCCAACGGAGGTCCAAAGTGATTTTAACATTGTAATCAGGGATACCTAACACCTAATTGAGCTGTTTGGTCTACCTTTCACAGGCAAGCTCAATGCACCTTGTAAAATGCCCCTTTGTGGCACTACCCACAGGGTATCGCCTCGCCCTTCAGGGTATGACTAAGTGACCTGGTCAGTGGTAATGCCCTCACACAAAATAATAGGTCATGGGAGCTGAGCTACCAGACCACTGTGGTAACTGTGGGTCTCCTGCATAAGGTGCAAACAGCAAATAGTCAACAACTGTATTTATAAAAGAATTGCAGACGAAACCTTCAACGTTCCTTCCAAACAAGATATGATCAGAGTTTTGGTACTAATTGGTTGTTCCTCACAAAACAGCGAGGATTTGATCTCATAACTGCTCAAAGTCTGAAGTTTTCCATAGAACAAACCCGTGTGTCCTCTGCTGTACCAGTGGCGAGTCTCACGGCTTGTGATAGGCTCATCCTAGTAATGTAGGTCATTATGAGCTTTAGCCACAGCCTATAGTTCTTAGTTACCTCTACCTCTCGCCTGATGCTTCACTACTCGTAATTTGTATTATAGCTTCACTCAATTCTTAATGGATAGACCAAGTTATGGTATGCTTTTATTAGTGCCTTGGCCTTGACACATACCAAACATCCATGATCCCTCCCAATTATTAAAAATTTCTAGAACATCACGCACTTCCGGCGGCACGCACTCCGGGCCCCACACACTCCCGAAGGCCCGACACACACATGCAGTCAACATGTTACATCAACAGCTGTGCAAGTTCACTTCCTCGTATCACTGGAGATTGCTGCGAACCCAAAATGTTTCGTCTGAGAACATTTAATACAAGAACATTAAGTCCAACAGATGCTATGTAGTGATTGTCTATAAGAAGACCTCATCCAGCAGACGACCCCATCGTCATAACCTCGGAGAGCTCAAGAGGTTCCTGCTCATGCTAACACCGCCAGGTGATGAACATTCCTTGTCATGAGCGCTATGTGATGAGCATTCCTTGACATGAGCGCTGTGTTGAGCATTCCTTCACATGAGCGCTATGTGATGAGCATTCCTTGACATGAGCGCTATGTGATGAGCAACTGCAGCCATCGTGTTGGGTTTGAGTGTTGTGAGTGGTGAGCCGGACTACGGTGCTCACATGGCCACGTGTGCTCTTCGCCCCACAACAATGCTCAAATAATGGAGAGCAAAAGGCCTCCAGAGACAACCTATTCTCCCTTGCCAAGCTCTCCAGTAATTCACTAAAAATGCCTAAATCACCACAGAAGAAAAATTATCGACTGTGTGCTCACTTCAACCCAATTACCGGACTGGAATTGGAATTACAATGGACCGGAGTCCATACTTTCCCCAAGTACTAGTCTGGAGATAATACCAAGAAGGTGGAATTTGCTGACATTGTGTGTGGCTATGGAGGAGTGTTGGTTGTCCTTGCCCAGATTTTTCCTGACAAGCTTATGTTAGGCATGGAAATACGGGTGAAGGTGCCAGACTTTGTTGTTGACCGCATTCATGGCTTGAGAGATAAGAAGGATGTGCCTGGCGGATATCAAAATGTAGCTTGTATTCGTACTAATGCAATGAAGTACCTTCCAAATTTCTTTGAGAAAGGACATTTAAGCAAAATGTTCCTGTTTCGTCATCCACACTTCAAAAGAGCCAAGCACAAATGGAGAATTATCAATGCATCACTCCTGGCAGAATATGGTTACGTTCTGCGTGAACGGGGGCCTTGTGTACACTGTGACGGATGTGAAGGACCTTCATGAGTGGATGGTTCATCATTTTACAGAACAGCCTTTATTTATTCGTGTGGATGAGAATAATTTGGCTAATGATCCAGTGGCACAGTGCCTATTTGAGAGCACCGAGGAGGGTCAGAAGGTATCCCGCAAAAGTGGAGACAAGTTCCTGGCTGTTTTGTCGCAGCATGTCAGATCCAAGACAACTTAGCATTTTGGAAGTGTGTGTACAGTAACAAACTGTATCAGACGACAGACGAGTGGGCGCCTGACAGCTGAGTGGACAGCGCTTAGGATTCGTAGTCCTGAGGTTCCGGGTTCGATCCCCGGGGGCGGCGGAGACATATGGGCAAAAGTTTTTCACTCTGATGTCCCCTGTTATCTAGCAGTAAATAGGTACCTGGGAGGTAGACAGCTGCTGTGGGCTGCTTCCTGGGGGTGTGTAACAAAAGGGAGGCCTGGTCGCGGACCGGGCCGCGGTGACGCTAGGCCCCAAAATCATATCAAGATAACCTCAAGAAAAGAGTAGTGAGGGCAGCCAAGTAACATTCTTACACATGTCCCCCACTGTGTACACCACCAACAATCTCTAGCAGCGTCATGTCCCAGTACTACAGGTACACATGTCCATTACTGTGTACACCACCAACAATCTCTAGCAGCTTCACGCCCCAGTACTACAGGTACACATGTCCACCACTGTGTACACCACCAACAATCTCCAGCAGCTTCACGCCTCAGTACTACAGGTACAAACGTTACCATCATCCTCCTCCTGGTGGTTCCTGAACCTCGGGCAGCTGTAAGTGCTTGACCGCAGTGGTCACCCACCTGTGGTCACAGCCACCGTCTTGTGTAAATAAGGTCACCTGGGTGTGGTCACAGCCACCATCTTGTGTAAATAAAGACACCTGGGTGTGGTTGTTGGAAATTTCCAACACTAAATACAACACTGTTGTATTCTCATTAATTACTACTAATTCTACTAATCATTGTAGTGAATAAAATTAACCCAACGTAGAGTTAGCATGTACTAATAATTACATCTGTACAATAAGGCTAGAATTCTTACGTCACCCGACGCCAGTATTGCGTCAGATTTCATTGTAATAAACACATTTATATCCAATGTGCCTGAGAATTGAATTCGATTCTCTATAATCAACGGCATTCTGTGTGATAATTAATTACAGATAAACTGATCTCCAACTAAAGCCAAATAGAGCGTTTATAGTTATAGCTGTTATCTAGTAATAAAATTAACGTCATGCGTGAATGCCCTGGAGACATTAATTCTTCTCCATTGTACGTTTACTATCATGGAACTGGCAAATAATAATATTTAACTCTTCCAAATAATAAACCTGTCCTAACCCGAGCATTTCAAGCACAACCGCGAGAAATGATAATATCCATAATAAATAATTTGGTTAATAAATGCGGGACGCGGAGCGGAGCGGAAGACGACGCCAATCCACGTGTTGAAGCGCTCACGAGCGGACCTGTTCACGTGGTGCTCACGAGGAGACGCCATTACCCAGCCACCAGGGTAACGCTATCAAATCTCCAGAAGAAAGTCGCCACTGTGAGGTGTGAAAACCCTTGCAGACAATACCTTCACCTGGTGTCAGTGTCATTTACAGAACCTGTTAAATTTGGTTCTATGTAACCCATGTGACCGGCCAGTGGAGCGCGTCATTATCTAGGATAGACAAGTCTAGAACCTAGGACGCGACCTTCGGCAAGCCTTAACTTATACAGTGCCCATATTAGCCAAGTACCTTATCCTTGTTTGATGCATCAGATCGGGGGTGGGTTTATAGCTGGGTAGCTTGTCGTGACGACGTATAACAAAAAATCACAGGTCATATCTTTCTCTTACCATTAATATTAATTTATTGAGCATAGATATCCAGTAGTTTAATTTGTTGCTACTGGAAACATTTGTTTTTGCAGCGTGTGTGAAGAATTCTCCGAGCTGTCATTTCCCATGTTAATCAACTCCCAGTGTTCCATGACGAGTCCAGGAGAATCAGAGGAAGCGTCGTGACTAACTTCTAAGGAATCGTCATTAAGCTAAGATTCCTTTGTATTCCTCTAATTTTATTATCTGTACTCTTTTACATGCAGAACTCTGTTCATTGGATTAACATGTGTTTATTATGATCATTATTATTTATGTTCATAATCTATGTTCCCATTAATGATAACGATAATGATTTCATAAGTATTCATAGGATTAGATTATTATACATTGGATTAGTGAACGAACCACACTAGTTCCTGGACGTACTGAGTTCCAGTAATAACCCCCCAATGTAGGTTTTTGAGGTTTGATTCATTTAATTATACAGCCCATTAATTATTTCAGTGATCATATTCTCTAGTATTTTATCCATAGTCACTGGTTCATCTAGGAATTATCTAATCATATTTTCTTAGTTTCCCTCTTTACTATAAAAGCGGGTGGTCCTTCGTAATTTATTTTACTATATTAATATTTAAATAATTAGATTCAAGCCCCAAATGTCCCACATTATGGTCCTTATCGAACCGGATAGGCATTAAATTTATAATTACAAATATTAATCATTAATAACTAATCCTTGTGTGATATAAGCTAGACTAACTATTTAATTAATTGTGTCAACTAAAAGTGTAACACATCAGTCAGTCTAAGTCACACCAACATATTGCTACTTTTACCTCATGTATAAGGTAGCTTTAGTGGGTCATAGCCAATTACCCACAACCCTTAGACATATACCTCACACAGAGGTGAGAATCTTTAGGTCACCAGGAGCAACAGCTCATAACTTTTATAACAACTCCACACTAACACCTGCGTTAGAGTGGCCTCACCATCTAACCATTGTATACTTAAGTGGTAATGACATCCATCCCACTCGTCATCCAGCTGAGGTGATCAAACACCTTAAAGCCATAATTTCTTCTTATAAGCTCATCAGTAATTCGGTAGTATTCACATTAGTGGAACCTCGCCAACCAAGTCAAAATCGTTGGGGAGTAACCCCAGAATACTACCAGAGAGCTGCTAAGTACATAAATTTCAGGCTGAAAAAACGAGTGAGATTGGATGCCACATATATCCAATTTACAGCCAGACCTCACAGACAGAACCTGACCAGAGATGGTGTACACTTGTCAGGTGAGTCTAGGTTGCATGTGGTTGACAAGTTAATCAACACCATCAACCATCACAAACGGCTGTGGCTAGCAAGCCAAACTTAACTGTACATAATTGTTTCTCTTGTGTGTGCAAGTGCACTCTTATAAAACCAAAAAAAAAAAAAAAAAAAAACAGCACAATTATATTCACCTTACTGCACCACAATAATCTTTACCAATATTATTAGGTAGAATTTAGGCTGAGATTGTGCTGAATTTGGTACAAGCCCAGACTAAATAAAATTATAGTTCTTAGTTAGGAATTATTACGACTAGACCTGAGCTAGTCAGTGTTGTATGTATTATACTATTTGTGCTGACCCTATACAGGGTGGGATTAAATTTTGAGATAACTGATTGGAGTGTGTATAATATTTCTCTTGTATTCATTATTTTGTGTATCTATTTTGTGTATTGCTGGATAATCTCCATTAACTCTGATGGTGATATAGAAGAGCTAACCGGACGAGAACTAATGGTGAAGTTCAGACAGTGCACAAAATATCTAGCTACTTGTTGTTAGGTAGGTACATTTAACCTCAATTGAGGTAAAATATAAATTAGCCACCTTAAATTAGGCTATATTTAATGTTACTTGTCCACTAATGAACAAGTACCCAAGCTTCATTAGTAATACATATACTAATCCCATGAAGTTTGGACCCAAGCCCAACATGGCTACTCCTGAGCAATTAAGGAGAACCTACATTGGCCTTAAAGGTCATTTGACCAGATTAATTAACAAGGCTGAGGGCTTGTCTAAAGATACTCCCATTGACTCTTATCACTTAGAGACATCAGTTAGAGTGGCTGATCTGAAATTTGATCAAGTCAAATCTGCAAGTCAATTTTATCTTGATCTGCTAAATACTGTAGAAATCGATCCTGAGCAAGTAAGTCAAATTGTAGACGACATCTCCCAGTATGAAGATGAAACTCAAGATATAATTATCAGGCTATCTAAATTAGCAAAACAATCTGGATCCAATGCCAGTAACACGGGGTCTCATTTCAATAATCAACTACCAGAGGTTTGTTTACCTACTTTAGACTTACCTACATTTTCAGGATTAGATATAGAAAATTGGGACAATTTTTGGACTTCCTTTGAAGTTCACATCCATAAGAAGCCGTCTCTAGACAAGGTTTCTAAATTTTCATACCTACTTAGTCTTCTCAAAGGAGAGGCTAAAAAGGTCATACATAACCTTACTCTTGATGAGAGTAATTATGAGGAAGCTATAAAACTCTTGAAGTTGAACTATTGCAACAAAGAGTTAAGTATAGCTACCCTCTATTATCAATTGCTAGATCTGAATGCACCAAATAGTAGACCAGAGTCACTTCAAAGCTTCAGACTAGAAGTAGTCTCTCTAGTAAAGGCCTTAGGTACTAAAGTTAATATACCTGCTTCAGAATGGTCTATCAAGTTACTATTGCAGAGGAAATTACCTCGAAATGTTTTGACAGAGCTCTGCTCACATTATAATACCGAGTTTCTCACTCTTGACCAAATATTCGAGGGATTGAGAATAACGGTTAACAGGTTGAAGACTCATGATAAAATTAAACCTGAGTCTAAACCAACTAATACTGATACTTCAGTCAAACCTAAACAGACTTTGAATAAGTCTAATAAATATAAATCCAAATCTACTCCATCCACTGGGAAAAGAAGTGGAAATGTAGGTACATATTCGGTGTCTCCTTCTGAGATAACCAATGACTTGTCTACTAAAGAGACCAAGTCAAACAAGGAGAGAAGGTGTCTGTTCTGCAATCAAGGACACACCACTTACCAATGCTCTGTTTATCCCACTTATAATGTTAGGGTTAAAAGGTTGCAAGAATTACACAAGTGCACCAAGTGCATGGGCTCTCATGATCCCAAGAAATGTATAGTGCAGCTACGTTCCTGCAACCGATGTAACCAAGGTGTACACCACTACGCCTTATGTAGAACATCTACTACACCAACCATGACCACTGGGGAGAATTCCACGAATTCTACCGCAGTGCAATATTGCAAAGTGCATCAAGAAGTAAATGTACTTGCTACTGAGTCAGGCAATAATACTACTCTGCCTACAGCTCAACTTAGACTAATAAACCGAAGATCTAGAATTAACACTAGAGGTCTTTTTGACCAAGGTTCACAGAAAACCTTCATTACACAACAGTTGGTAGATGAGTTAAATTTAAAACCTGCCAAAAGTGTGAGGTTAAATATTTCTGGTTTCTTGTCAAATAGTGGACCTCGTGACTACAAAGTAGTTAAGGTATTAGTAAGACTCGGATCTTCTACTAGTCCAATACACGCGGTAGTAGTCGATAAACTTCCTACAGACCTGCAGGTCACAGGGTTAGCTCTCACTGCGAGACATCTTAAACGAAACCGCATGAGGCTAGCAGATTATAAAATAAATTCTGACTGCCTCACAGATGTTGGAATACTTATAGGCGCGGATCATTATTACAAATTTATAACTGGATACACTAGACAACACGGAATTAATTTGTTGTCTGCAGGAGGCAAATTGCTTACGGGACCGGTGCTTTTCAGACAAGGTCCAGCGTCCACAAACCAACAATCTAATAACATACTAGTGGCGTGACTAGGCTTGGAACAGTCACCCCTACGTTTCAGGGAAATATCTGAGGATATTGAGTCTGACCCACCAATACATCGTTTGTGGGATTTAGACACTTTAGGCATTATCCCTGAACAACCAAGCCCTGATGATATGTGGACTTACCAGCAATACCTGGATACAGTTGTCTATGCAAATAAACAATACTGGGTAAGACTCCCATGGAAGTTAGATCATCCACAACTTCCAGTTAATTATTTTATGGCAGCCTCACAATTGCAGTCTCAATTAACACGACTACAGAAGCAGCCAGACAAACTGAACATGTATCATCAACTTATCCAACAACAACTTAACAGTAAATTTATTGAAGTTGTTGAACACGATGACCGAAAAATAGGTCATTATTTACCTCATCACGCTGTGGTGAAAGACTCATTGACAACACCTATTCGTATTGTCTTTAACTGCAGTGCTAAAGTAAAACCAAGCAGTGTGTCTTTAAATGAATGTCTCCAAACGGGACCTAGCCTAACACAAAGGCTACATGATGTGCTGTTACGATTTCGCACAGGTATATTCGCCTATACTGCTGATATTAGCAAAGCTTTCCTCCGAGTAGGTTTGCAGGAGGAAGATCGTAACTACACAAAATTCCTCTGGATTAAGGATCCACTGGATCCTAACAGTGAAGTAATCACCTATCGTTTTGCCTCTGTATTATTTGGAGCTACGTCCTCACCGTTTCTTTAGCAAGCAACATTAGACACGCATTTGAGGAAATCAAACAGCCCCTATAAGGCAGACATTAGCGACAACTTGTATGTCGACAATTTCCAGGGGACAACTAATGATCAAGCTGATCTGGTAGAAATCTACCACGAGGCTAACCGTGAACTATTAGGAGCCAATATGCCACTACAGTCATGGGCCTCAAATAATGAACTGCTCAACCAGGTAATCGAGAAAGAATTTCCAGATTATCAGGTACCCAGTCAATTAAAGGTTCTAGGCGTGGAATGGAACACCAGTACTGACGAGATGAATGTCAAGTCAGTACAAACTGATGATTCAACCCTTACCATGAGAACACTGCTCTCGTTTGTCAGTCAACCATTTGACCCTTTAGGCCTACTTAGTCCTATATTAATAAGGGGCAAACTCCTAATGCAGGAGTGCTGGCAGAAACGTATGGGATGGGATGATCCGTTACCAAGTGAGTTACAAGCTAAATGGCAAATACTCTCAACGGATTTTAATCAGTTAGGCGTTTTGAAATTTCCTCTTAATGCTTCAGGACCAAACTTACCCACCAATTTGCACGTTTTGTGCGATGCCTCTGGCAAAGCATATGGCGCTGTAGCCTATTTAGTTAATAGTGCACAATCAATTTTGCTCACATCTAAAGCAAGAGTTGCTCCCATTAAAAAAGAGATCTTTACCTCAAATGGAGTTGACTGCATTGCTGGTGGGAGTAAGATTGGCTCATTGCCTGGCCAAGACACTCAATATTATCCACTTTGGTGAGATTGTAGTGTGGTCAGACAACGAGGCAGTCTTACAATGGGTAAGAAACAACAACAACAAAACTCCCTACGTCAGTAATTGCGTCAGAGAGATTCATGAGTTATCTGCTGGATATAAATTCAGACATGTTCCTACTAAGGACAATCCTGCAGATTATTTATCTCGAGGATTAACACTAAAACAACTTATCAAGTCTTCGCTGTGGTTCAATGGACCTTCATGGCTTGTTGGTGTTCAGTGGCCCAAACAAAAGCCACAAGTCATAGTGACCAATATCACCACTCCCATGAAAGAACCAGAACCTCAACGAATATTAGCCATTGATCCTCACCATTATTCTAACTTAAGCAAATTATTAAGAGTGATTGCACATGTGTTTGATTTTCTTGCTAAGATAGGAATTCGACATAAGTTTCCCAATCCTATCCTCTACTGGATCAAACGTGCACAACAAGAGACATATGGAAGCGAATATGAAAATCTTCCAGATAAATTAACTAAGTCTCTAGGTATCTGGTATGATGCCAACACTCATAATATACTAAGGTGTGGAGGACGTTTGCTTCATGCAAAAATTGATTTGGACACAAAGAATCCAATTCTTCTACCTCGTCACCACATCACTAAACTTCTTGTTTTACATCACCATCAATATGGTACTTTACATGGTGGAGTGTTAGATACTCTCACCGACCTTAGACAAAAGTACTGGCTTCCTCAAGGTCATCAGACAGTTAAGTCAATTATTAAATCTTGTGTAATCTGTAAGAGATATGACGCTAGAGTATGTCCTTACCCAGGACCTCCACCACTCCCAGAAGAAAGAGTGGTTCTTCTTCGTCCTTTCGAAACCACTGGTGTTTATTACACAGGAGCCTTACTTCTCACTGGTAACCCAGATAATATACCAGTGAAGACATACATTTGTCTCTTTACGTGTGCTACAACCAGAGGCGTACATTTAGAAGTCACTTCAGATATGAGTGCTGAAGCCTTCATCCAGGCCTTCCGCAGATTTGCAGCTCGCAGATCTTGTCCCAAATTAATGATATCGGACAATGGTTCCAATTTTGTGGCAGGAGAAGCTTGTTTGCGAGAAGTCTGGAACCACCCAGAAGTAGTCAGTCAGTCCTACAGAGACGACAATGTCACTGGAAATTCATAGCACCGAGAGCCCCTTGGCAAGGTGGGTTCTATGAGCGAATGGTAGGCACAGTCAAGAAGTGTCTAAGGAAAACTTTACACCGACAAAAGGTCAGTTACTCCGAACTCCAAACTATTGTTGTGGAAATCGAGGCGCGAGTCAATAACCGCCCAATAACCTACCTGTCTGATGATTTCACCCAGAGAGAACCTCTGAGTCCCTCACACTTGATCCATGGAGGTCTACTGAGTCCTCTCATCCCTTTAGCAGAAGAGGACCCCGTAGACCCGTCACATGTGACCAGAGGTGACTTGGTGGAAAGCTACCAGCATCTCTCCAGAGTTATTAACAGGTGGAATGAGGTGTGGACTCGAGAGTACCTCACAGCTCTACGAGAGTACCACTACGGAGCTTCGAGTCCTTATAAAGTGCAATTAAAACCAGGGGACCTAGTACTAATCGACAGTGATGGACCAAGGTCAGAGTGGCCCATAGGCAAAATTGTTGCCATTCATCCAGATCATCAAGGTGTCCTAAGAGTAGTGAAAGTTTTATGCCGAGGCAACACTACTCTAAAAACTTTAGAGAAGCTGGTTCCTCTTGAATTGGCCGAGCGAGAATATCAGCCAGATCCAGCTTCCCCAGTAATTTCCGAGGACAGTAATTCTGATCCTCCGAGCAACCGCCCCACTAGAGCTGCTGCTCAACAATGTAGGCGGAATTTGCAAGCCTATTACAACTCTGAACAAGAGTAATTCCTTTTACATCCAATTTAGATAACTATGATGATACTGCGGTGTGATGTCACGTAACAAACCATTACAAGTCACTATGACCCAGGACATTCCCATCACAGTAGATTCTGTTTAAATTGTGTGATTTAAAATCCTTAATTATTGTGTAGGCTATAAATAACATGTTTCATTTGACATGAAATTAGCAAGACTTAAGTTTCTTGTAAGTCCTTGACAAATACGGGACATTCGTTATGTGTGTACTAACAAACTAACATATTAACATACTAATATACTAATATTAATACCAACTTCGGGATAGGCCAGTACTCCACATTACACTACGACCCTAGAATCCTCCCCCCGGAGTTATGTTGGAAATTTCCAACACTAAATACAACACTGTTGTATTCTCATTAATTACTACTAATTCTACTAATCATTGTAGTGAATAAAATTAACCCAACGTAGAGTTAGCATGTACTAATAATTACATCTGTACAATAAGGCTAGAATTCTTACGTCACCCGATGCCAGTATTTTGTCAGATTTCATTGTAATAAACACATTTATATCCAATGTGCCTGAGAATTGAATTCGATTCTCTATAATCAACGGCGTTCTGTGTGATAATTACAGATAAACTGATCTCCAACTAAAGCCAAATAGAGCGTTTATAGTTATAGCTGTTATCTAGTAATAAAATTAATGTCACGCGTGAATGCCCTGGAGAGACATTAATTCTTCTCCATTTTACATTTACTATCATGGAACTGGCAAATAATAGTATTTAACTCTTCCAAATAATAAACCCGTCCTTACCCGAGCATTTCAAGCACATCCGCGAGAAATGATAATATCCATAATAAATAATTTGGTTAATAAACGCGGGACGCGGAGCGGAGCGGAAGAAGACACCAGTCCACGTGTTGAAGCGCTCACGAGCGGACCTGTTCACATGGTGCTCACGAGGAGACGCCATTACCCAGCCACCAGGGTAACGCTATCAAATCTCCAGAAGAAAGTCGCCACTGTGAAGTGTGAAAACCCTTGCAGACAATACCTTCACCTGGTGTCAGTGTCATTTACAGAACCTGTTAAATTTGGTTCTATGTAACCCATGTGACCGGCCAGTGGAGCGCGTCATTATCTAGGATAGACAAGTCTAGAACCTAGGACGCGACCTTCGGCAAGCCTTAACTTGTACAGTGCCCATATTAGCTAAGTACCTTATCCTTGTTTGATGCATCAGATCGGGGGTGGGTTTATAGCTGGGTAGCTTGTCGTGACGACGTATAACAAAAAATCACAGGTCATTATCTTTCTCTTAACATTAATATTAATTTATTGAGCATAGAAATCCAGTAGTTTAATTTGTTGCTACTGGAAACATTTGTTTTTGCAGCGTGTGTGAAGAATTCTCCGAGCTGTCATTTCCCATGTTAATCAACTCCCAGTGTTCCATGACGAGTCCAGGAGAATCAGAGGAAGCGTCGTGACTAACTTCTAAGGAATCGTCATTAAGCTAAGATTCCTTTGTATTCCTCTAATTTTATTATCTGTACTCTTTTACATGCAGAACTCTGTTCATTGGATTAACATGTGTTTATTATGATCATTATTATTTATGTTCATAATCTATGTTCCCATTAATGATAACGATAATGATTTCATAAGTATTCATAGGATTAGATTATTATACATTGGATTAGTGAACGAACCACACTAGTTCCTGGACGTACCGAGTTCCAGTAATAACCCCCCAATGTAGGTGTTTGAGGTTTGATTCATTTAGTTATACAGCCCATTAATTATTTCAGTGATCATATTCTCTAGTATTTTATCCATAGTCACTGGTTCATCTAGGAATTATCTAATCATATTTTCTCAGTTTCCCTCTTTACTATAAAAGCGGTGGTCCTTCGTAATTTATTTTACTATATTAATATTTAAATAATTACATTCAAGCCCCAAATGTCCCACAGTGGTCACAGCCACCATCTTGTGTAAATAAGGACACCTGGGTGTGGTCACAGCCACCATCTTGCGTAAATAAGGACACCTGGGTGTGGTCACAGCCACCATCTTGTGTAAATAAGGTCACCTGGGTGTGGTCACAGCCACCATCTTGTGTAAATAAGGTCACCTGGGTGTGGTCACAGCCACCATCTTGTGTAAATAAGGTCACCTGGGTGTGGTCACAGCCACCATCTTGTGTAAATAAGGTCACCTGGGTGTGGTCACAGCCACCATCTTGTGTAAATAAGGTCACCTGGGTGTGGTCACAGCCACCATCTTGTGTAAATAAGGTCACCTGGGTGTGGTCACAGCCACCATCTTGTGTAAATAAGGTCACCTGGGTGTGGTCACAGCCACCATCTTGTGTAAATAAGGACACCTAGGTGTGGTCACAGCCACCATCTTGTGTAAATGAGGACACCTGGGTGTGGTCACAGCCACCATCTTGTGTAAATAAGGTCACCTGGGTGTGGTCACAGCCACCATCTTGTGTAAATAAAGTCACCTGGGTGTGGATTTGATTTTCACGAACTTACTATTTGTGTGTTGAATTGTCTTCCACTGACGTGTCCATGTCCACAGCGATTAGCCTGTCAGTGCCAGAACAGGTGAAGGCCGAGTCTTGGAGACGAAGATTACCTGACCATCCCTGGCGTGTCCAGCACTGGGCGAGGTGTCCTCAGGTGAGTGGCTAAGTATAGCGGAAATCTCTTATTTAACAACTCGCTTTTCAACACTTTGTAGAGATTATTTAATGTATCAACTATGCATAACAAAGAACAATTATCTTGATTGGAACGTTTCTAAATCTTTGAAATTTGGGGAGAGAGAAGCCATATTGGTGAGGCAGGTCAAAGGGTTAAGGAAAGATTTCCCTTGAGAGGGTTGAGTACCCATCCAGTTGTATTGTTATGTGCCTCTGATATACAGAGCAATCGCAGCATAATGTATTATGCTTAATACACTGGATGACGAACACGTTACAGTTATGTTAGGTTGATTAACGATCCAACCCATCCTTGCAGGTTAGGTTGGGTTGGTTCTTTAATGCAAGATTCTCAACTAATTAAAAAAAAAAACCATTGGGACTAGCACTATAGGTCACTGGTAGATGGAGGAGCTGGTAGGCGGTGGACAACGGTGTGACCTGTTAGATGAATGGTGGATTAACAGGACGATGGCTCACTGGTAGATTGAAATTGAAATAAGTTTATTGAGGTAAAATACACACAAAGGGATGAGGTAGCTCAAGCTATTCTCACCCCATTCAGTACAACGTGTTAATATATACATAGACACACATCACAAAAACATATTACCAAACATTATGAGAGGTAAACATATACATTTCCTCCTTCACAAGTAGTATGGTATCAGACGTACACACAAATACTTTTATGACCTAGGTATACTGTATAGACAATTTGCAAGACACCTGCAGATAATTCAACAAAATATTACAATCTTGGTGCAAAATTCTTATATCTCTCGAGAATATCATCAACCTTTCCGTTGTGACACATCCAGGCTATTTGTTCAGGAACAGTCCTTATCTCAGTGTTTCTATATACATTAATCAACGTACAATCAAGAACATAATGGGCCAGGGTGTGAGACCTTAACATACCACATAGTTTACACTTCGTGTCATTATCATGAACATCTATCCCATATTCCCAGTAATATTTGTACCCAATCCTGAGCCGCATGTACACAGTCACTCCAAGCATTTCTCCTTTTACCATAAGTGAAATGGGTGTTTTGACTCGCATACATGTAGTGTTGCATGGTTTGACTACTCTCATACAGTATCTCTCCTCTCCACTCCCGCCTGTGCCTGAATATTTCTGATTTTGCTTCTTATTTGTCTCATTGTGAATTCACATTCAATGTCAACTTGTGGTTTTGATGTGGCACGTTTGGCCAAGTCATCCCGCCACCTCGTTGAGCACTATTCCAACATGAGATGGAATCCACATGAATACTCCCACTATAACCTTTCAGCTGTATCTCAGTTATTCTTCTCTTACAGTCCTCAACTATAGACATGAAGACTGGGTTTCGACTGTTTAAGGACTCCAGTGCTCCACGGCTATCGACAAATACAAAAACATTTTTGTCGTCATGACGTACTTCCTCCAAACACGCCAGAATGGCATGCAGTTCAGCTTGTGTGGATGATATATAATTACTAAGCCGGAGTTCAATTATCCTGTCCACAGTCCCAAACTCCGTATATTCCCTTATTAGGACACCACACCCGGCCCTGCCATCCTCCGCCACCGACCCATCGCAATATACATGTAAACTGTTGCCTCTTGGTAACCGGGATATTATGCTTCCATACAAACACCGTAATTGTCCCGGTTCATGATGAATCTTTTTCACCTTGAGGGGTACACTTTCGACGTCTATTTTCTGTACTTTCCAGGGAGCAGACATATTACACTGTCGAGAGGGTTTACAGCAGTCAAGTACGTCGTATTCCCTGAGGTCATGAGCTAATCCCCTCGTGTAGCGTGTCTCCCACCAGTGGTTCACTGATAGATGAATGGTGGATTAACAGGACGATGGTTCACTGGTAGATGAATGGTGGATCAACAGGACGATGGTTCACTGGCAGATGAATGGTGGATTAACAAGACGATGGCTCACTGGTAGATGAATGATGGATTAACAAGACGATGGTTCACTGGCAGATGAATGGTGGATTAACAAGACGATGGCTCACTGGTAGATGAATGGTGGATTAACAGGACGATGGTTCACTGGTAGATGAATGGTGGATCAACAGGACGATGGTTCACTGGCAGATGAATGGTGGATTAACAAGACGATGGCTCACTGGTAGATGAATGATGGATTAACAAGACGATGGTTCACTGGTAGATGAATGGTGGATTAACAAGACGATGGCTCACTGGTAGATGAATGGTGGATTAACAAGACGATGGCTCACTGGTAGATGAATGATGGATTAACAGGACGATGGTTCACTGGCAGATGAATGGTAGATTAACAGGACGATGGTTCACTGGTAGATGAATGGTGGATTAACAGGACGATGGTTCACTGGCAGATGAATGGTGGATTAACAAGACGATGGCTCACTGGCAGATGAATGGTGGATTAACAGGACGATGGTTCACTGGCAGATGAATGGTAGATTAACAGGACGATGGCTCACTGGTAGATGAATGGTGGATTAACAGGACGATGGTTCACTGGTAGACGAATGGAGCCTTAACAGGACGATGGTTCACTTGTAGATGAATGGAGCTTTAACAGGGGGCACCGAGGGATGATGGGGTTTACATCACACAATTCGCTCTTGTACACAATAAGACTATTTAGGTTAGGTCAGAACAGTTAGTGATGCATCGACATTATTTACACGTTAAATGTGTAGTGGGAGGAGGCGGGGGGGGGGGGGGGGAGGGGGGAGACAGTCGGGACGGCCAGCCGACGAACGGAAGGGCAGACAGTCGGGACGGCCAGCCGACGAACGGAAGGGCAGACAGTCGGGACGGCCAGCCGACGAACGGAAGGGCAGACAGTCACCACAATCAGCCGACAAACGGAAGGGCAGACAGTCACGACTGCCAGCCGACGAACGGAAGGGCAGACAGTCACGACTGCCAGCCGACGAACGGAAGGGCAGACAGTCACGACTGCCAGCCGACGAACGGAAGGGCAGACAGTCACGACTGCCAGCCGACGAACGGAAGGGCAGACAGTCACGACTGCCAGCCGACGAACGGAAGGGCAGACAGTCACGACTGCCAGCCGACGAACGGAAGGGCAGACAGTCACGACTGCCAGCCGACGAACGGAAGGGCAGACAGTCACGACTGCCAGCCGACGAACGGAAGGGCAGACAGTCACGACTGGGTGTTACACTTGTACGGGAAGTAATCATTGCTAAGAGGTATTGTATCTCACACCCCCTAAACCTTCCTTCATGCTGACACTAACCTGGTAATGCTTATCTCCTCACTAAACCTTAATGGCTTCACACAATCTACTTTAAATGTTCCTTGAAGCGACCGTGAAAAATGTTTTTTTCCTCTGTGAATCCTTATTTGCTTAATTGCTGCAAAGGGGCCTGACGGCTGAGTGGACAGCTTTCGTTATTCCTAGTCCTAAGGTTCCGAATTCAATCCCCGGCGGAGGCGGAAACAATTGGGTAAGTAAGTAATTATCAAAAGAAGGCACCAAACCGGGAAGGCTATGTAGCACCATCAAATACGCAAAATAATCAGAGGGCGCTAAATATCACCAAGGATGCCAATACGAGAACAAAAACGCATAAGGCGAACGATATCAAAAGTATCCGAGTCACCAAGAATTCTATCGAGGGACAGGTGACCGCGAGGGGCGGTCGGAAAGCAAGACACACGCTCGTCCGGGAAGTCAGGACATTCAAGAAGGACATGAACGACCGTAAGAGGGACAATGCAACTAGGACAATAAAGAGCAGGGCGGCGCTCCATGAAGTGACCA
The DNA here is from genome assembly GCF_040958095.1 of Procambarus clarkii. Classification (NCBI taxonomy): domain Eukaryota; kingdom Metazoa; phylum Arthropoda; class Malacostraca; order Decapoda; family Cambaridae; genus Procambarus; species Procambarus clarkii. The sequence continues at coordinate 1,987,459 of NC_091168.1, forward strand.
TGGGTTAAGCGAGTATGGCCAATACGCAACCTCGCCAGAGCTGTTTTCCACCGCCGGTTACGGTGGGAGGGAGGACAGCCACGAGGAAACACAACATTTAAGAGTACGTAGCTTGTTACCAGTAACAGACAACCAAGAAGCCAACAGGTAAGGACTGAGAAATGGATAACCGGGTAAAAGTCGGAATATGGAATGCCTTTACGAGAGATGGGACAAGAGCGGACAGCTTCCTTGGCGGCAGCATCCGCACGCTCATTTAAAGACACACCAATATGGCTGGGAACCCAACAAAACTCAACTGACTTAAATTTACTGTGAACAAGAAACAGCCAATGCTGGATCTCGACAACTACTGGATGAACCGGATTAAAGGACCCGAGAGCCATGAGGGCACTACGAGAGTCAACAACAACTACAAAGGAAGACTGACAACGAGAAAGCAGGAGACGAAGAGCATAGAGAATAGCATAAAGTTCCGCTGTAAAGATGCTAGTCTCCGGAGGCAAGCGACACACAAGTGCAATCAGGAAAAACAACAGAGTAGCCAACACCGTCCGCTGACTTAAACCCATCGGTGAAGACAAACGGAGCGGGAGTGAGAAGAAAAGTGCTCGAGGATAAGGCGTTTTAGAACCGTAGGAGGGGTAAAAGCTTTAGTGATACGGGTCAAGGATGTACAAAACCGCGGAAGAGGGACCCACCACGGGGGCAAAGAAGGAACAACTCGAGAAACATCAGAAATACGAACGGAAAGAGAATCCTGTAGGCGAGATAACCGGACAGAAAGAGGGAGGTGGTGAAGAGGAACAGGAACCGCAGGAGGGGTAAAAGTTAAAGCACGACAGAGGCGAGAGGTAGGATGTTGCAAGGACCGCGCAAGAAAGCGAAGACAGTAGCGATCACGGCGGTCTTGGAGAGACAGGAAGTCAGTATCAACATACAAGCTAAGGATGGGAGTCGAACGAAAGGCACCAGAACTGAGGCGCAACCCAGTATGGTGCAAAGCATCAAGACGGCGAAGAGTAGAAGGAGAAGCAGACGAGTAAGCAGGGCAACCATAATCGAGCTTAGACAGGACGAGAGAGGAATGTAAAGCAAGGAGAGTGCGCCTATCTGCCCCCCAAGAAGTATGGGACAAGACCCGAAGGAGGGTAAGGGTCTTGGAGCACTCAACACGGAGGTAAGAGATATGGGGAGACCAAGACAAACGAGTGTCAAGGAATAACCCCAAAAGCTTCGCGGAATCTTTGAATTCAAGGGGATGACCATAAAGTGACAAAGAGGGACGAAGAACAACCCGTTTCCGCGTAAAAGTCATGGCACAAGTCTTAGAAGTAGAGAACTTGAAGTCATGATCTGTGGCCCAAGACGACACGGCATCAATTGCAAGTTGAAGCCGGCGTTGAAGGAGAGGCGAATCATCACCCTGACAACAAAGGGTAAGATCATCGACATAGAGAGCGGAGAAGACACCAGAAGGGAGAGAGGAAAGAAGACCATTGAGGGCAACCAGAAAAAGAGTAGTGCTCAGAACACTACCCTGGGGGTACACCTTCGTATTGCTGAAAAGAGGGAGAGAGAGCGGTACCAAGGCGCACCCGAAAGGAACGACGAGAGAGGAAGCTGCGGAGAAAGAGAGGGAGATGACCACGAAGGCCAAAAGAATGAAGTTGAGATAGGATATGATAACGCCAAGTGGTGTCGTAAGCCTTTTCCAGGTCAAAAAGGACGGCAACAACGGAGGTCTTCGCAGCAAAAGCAGTACGAATATAGACCTCCAAGTTCACCAGGACATCTGTCGTGCTGTGGCACTTGCCGAAACCAAATTGAGAAGGGGAGAGGAGGTGATGGTGTTCCAGGAACCACATCAGACGAACGTTAACCATACGTTCAAAGAGTTTGCAGACACAATTTGTGAGAGCAATAGGGCGAAAGTCCTTAGGGGAAGTACCCAGAGACCCCGGTTTGCGAACAGGGAGGACAACGGCATCGAGCCAGTCCTCAGGGTGTCTGACGACGACTCCCAGATCCGATTATACAGACTCGGTAAATACTGAGACGTGCTCGGAGGGAGATGGCGAAGCATCTCATAATGAATACCATCGGAGCCCGCCGCCGTAGAACCGCAGAGGGCCAGGGCAGAACGAAGTTCAGAGAGAGAGAAGGGATCATTATAGGGAAGCTGAAGATGCGTGCAGAAATCTAAAGGACGAGACTCAAGGACAGGTTTAGGAAGAAGGATAGATTGGGGAAGATGAAGACCAGAGCTAATAGAAGAAAAGTGGGAACCCAGTTCGGAAGCGACCTGCAACAGGTCCGCCACAAGAGTATCATGGAGGTGAAGGACCGGTGAAACATCGGGAACGAACTTACCCGCTATCTTGCGGATACGCTTCCAGATCTGGGCCAGAGGGGTTTCGGACGTAATTGTTGAGACATAAGATGCCCAACATTTATGTTTAGCCGTACGGATGGCCCTACGGGCCACCGCACTCGCTTTCCGAAAGAAAAGAAAAGAATCGGTCGTCTGCCTACGGCGGTGCCTCTTCCAGGCTGCACGCTTACAGAGGACAGCCCGAGCACAGTCCGCATTCCACCAGGGAACGCACTTCCGTGGACCCCGAGAGGAAGAGCGAGGAATAGAGCGGAGGGCAGCGTTGAAGACAGTGTCATGAAAGAGGAGGAGAGCGCGAGCTAGAGGCAGAAGGGAGAGGTCAGAGAGAGCAGCACTGAGGGTAAATAGGGTCCAGTCTGCCTTAGCAAGCTGCCACCTAGGGAAAGAGAGGGAAGGGCGAAAAGAGAAAAAGGAAACAAGGATGGGGAAATGATCACTTCCATGGAGGTCATCAAGAACCTGCCACGTGAAATCTAAGTAAAGAGAAGAAGAGCAGAGAGAAAGATCAAGACAAGAAAGGGTGTGAGTCCGAGAGTCCAAATGAGTGGGCTCACCATAATTCAGAAGAGACATGGAAGAAGAGAGGAGAAACGGCTCAAAGAGGCGACCCCGGGTATTCGTCAGAACCTCACCCCAAAGAGAATGACGACAATTCAAGTCACCCAGCAGGAGCACAGGCTCCGGCAAGGAGTCTAGGTGTTTCAAATCAGGAAGAGAGTGGGACATTCGGGGGGAGATAAATGGAACAAACTGTGTACCATTTCCCCACAAAGATACGAGCAGCAGAACAATGGAGAGGCGAAGGAAAAGTAAAGGAACAAAGGGAACATCAGCACGAATCAAGAGAGCAGAAGAATTAGAAGCCCAAGCAATGGCTGGGGGGGGGGAGAGAAAGGAATAGCCACGAAAACGACCAGGACGAGCACCAAGCATTGGCTCCTGAACACAGACACAAAGGGGCGAAAACCGCGAAATCAGAAGTTGGAGTTCGAGGAAATTGGCGTAATAACCTCAAACGTTCCATTGAAGAATGGACAACGACGAGAAGAGAAAGGACAAAAACAGAGAACAAGGAAGAAACAAAGGCGAAAGACCAACAGAGCACGTTAAAGAATATCAGGGTCGGGATCAGGGTCAGCAAAGTCAGGGTTAGGGGACATGGGTAAACTGAGCAAAGACGGAGGGAAGGAAACGGGAGAACAGATCAGAGATGGGCGGGCGGGGTCCGGAGGAGGTGGAGGAGGAGACAACGGAGAGGAGCAGTCAAGGACAGCAGCAGGAAGAGGGGGAGTAGAAAGAGGGGAGCGCACCCCAGCAACCGAAAGGGAAGCAGGGGCCAAAGTAACCTCCATAGCAGGAACAGGGGGCGCAATCACTGAAACGGGAGGGGAAGGAGCAACAGAGCCAGAAGTAGGAGCCGAGGAAGAAAGCGAAGCCTTCTTACCCGCCGGGGAAGAGGAAGGAGAGGAGCCAGGCTTACGCTTCTGACTTAAAGAGACCGGTGTCCCAGCAACTACGTACCGGGCAACGGATTCCAGTGTCTCAACAGGAGAAGCCGAACGAGAGCACACACGACGGCCGTTAGGAGAGCGATGGATATCCGCCCTTACCGACAGGCGGTGGGGAGAGCCGATAGATGGAGGAAGAGGATGGGAAGGAGGATCGGAGGGGGACGAGGAAGAAGACACAGGAGAAATGACAGACCGGGTTGAAAGAAGGGGAACCCCAGACAGAGGACCAGGAGGGGGACCCCTCGGGAGAGAACTCAAAGGAACAGAGGAGGGGGCAGTGGGCGTATCAGGGTCCAAGGCCCGGAAACGGTTGGGAGTCTGAGGAACGGGGGAAGGACGAGGAGAGGAAGAGCGCAACACGCGAGCATAAGAGATGTTAGTATAAGGCGGGAGCCGGCGAACCTGGCGCCTCACCTCAGGAAAAGATAAACGCTCCCGGTGCTTCAAGTTGAGGACGGCTGCCTCAAGCTTGTAATGGACACAGGCACGGGAGAAGGAAACAATTGGGTAGTTTCTTTCACCCTGATGATCCTGTTCACCTAGCAATAAATAGGTACCTAACAGACAGCTGCTAAGGGGTGCTTCATGGGGGTGTGTAACAAAAAGGGGGCTTGGTCGAGGACCGGGCCGCAGGGACACTAAACCCCGAAATCATCTCAAGATGACCAAGATAACCTCATTGAAACTGACTTAACCAATTTGAAACTCTTCCCTAAACGTTTCTCCTCCCGAAATTAAAGTCTAATGTTTGCTGTATCTCTCACGCTAATTCTTTGTTACAGTATATGAAATGATCAACTGTATGAATCAATTTAAAACATTTGGAATTCTCTTCTAATTTCCTCCCTTCCCCTCATTCCCAGGCATGTTGCAATGATAATTACAGTTGAAAAACCATACTTACACTACCTAATATACGAAACATTTTAAAACACTATAAAACATCGATAAAACAAACATTTTGGTTTTGAAAGTTTTTAACTTCGTTCGTCACTTATGCCCTTCTTACCTTACTATTTTATTTTGTAATGTACCACTATAAATGTGTTTTAGTAATATTTACATACAACGAGACAGGATAGTTGAGGGCGCCAGGCTGTCTGGTCTTAGTAATTAAGGGATCTCACCCTTTAGAAGTAATGACTACAGGTTGACCTTGCCTTTTGCTAAGCCGATAATTGCAGACAGCTGGCTGGGGTGTGTCCTTCAGACAAGCAGCTGCCTATTGTTTTAGGGAGAGAGCCTGAGGCTATCTTACCGGGTAGGCAGGGCTTAGCTCCAGGATCCCCCACAAATACCCATGGAAGTGTACTTTTGAGAGGAGACAAAATTGAATGTTGAGCAGAACAGTAGTGGAGACCGCTGGTCGTGAGTCCCACAGCCAGGCCAGGCTTACACAGGCCGGGTGGGGAACTCAACTGTAACCATCCCACCCTCTCACCTCTCTATCAAACTTTGGCTCAGTCTTGGGTGAGTGAGCTTGTGAGGTGACGTATAGTGTGTTTTCCAACTTAACTGTTGTGTGATTTTCAGGGGCAGTCAGCCGTAGAACTGTCAATTTCCTGTATGGTGATTCACATTTGTGTATTCATGTTGATATTGAGCATGTTATGATATAGTTGAATTGTATTACCCATTTAAGTGAAGACCTAATAGTAAATATAAATGATTAATTTGTTGCTGTAAATTGGCTTTAATTCCGATCCCGCGATCTTGAGTTTCCTATGATAGGTTGCAGGTTGGAAAGGGAGGGGGGAGGGGAAGAGTTCTCGGATGCTTATGGATTTGAAGGCTTGATTATATACGAGTACAAACTTACAGTTGATACATGAACATCTCTGATATTGTGTTGTACAAACAAGTTCCATTCCTTGTATTACATAGGTTTACAAGAATGGATGGTGGCGGTGGAAAGTATTAGTCTCTCGAGTTTACTGGTAGCTGATCAGGTACAATGCCTTGTTTTTGTGGTACCTTGGTGATCAATCCTCGAGGTTACAGGGTGTTGACCTGGAGCGTGTAGTATGAACTCTGGGGGAACTCTTGAATAGTTAATATAATGACCGGGCTAATGGACAGAAGAGCTATTAGTTTCTGTTTTTCGTTACACTAACATCTTGCATCTAACCAAAAACATTTGATTTCCTATAATTTCACCTTTTTAATGTTGCATGCATCATCACTGCAGCATGACTTAACGTTTTAAATCCTCGGTATTACTTTGCAAATTTACAACCCAGGACGGGAGGCATCCTTTACATCCTCAATAACCCCTACAATGGTCCTCTGCTGTTATTATTTAATCTTAGTCTGAGGCATAGTATCTTACCTGACAGCTGGACACTGACTCATAATACCCAAGCCAAATTAACAACAATTCAGGCCCACATCAGAAAATTAATGGGAGTCGAGAGTTAGAGTCGAAGCGATACTCGGGGGACTTCCAATCAAAGATTTTAGACAGTTGCACCACCACATGGTCAAATGAATTGCAACCTGGAATGTCTTGGATTACCCAGAGCCGAGGTTCGAATCCTGCTCACAAGCACCTAATTTTCTTATTGATACATCACATTAATGTGATTTCTTTGTGCCTTCAGACCCATCTCTGACATCCTGTAAATGCAAAGTTCTTGAAAACATTATACACGACAGGTTAATGATTCAAATTAGATTCCAACTTGCTACTAACCTGTATGGTTTCCTTCCTGGAAGAAGCATTCAGACTCGCTTTACTGAATATTTTATTTGACAGGGACCATGTTCTCGGGCGACATTTATTGACCTCCAAACTGCTTTTGATTCATCAAAAAGGGGAAATAATCTTAGAACAATTAACCTCTTTTGGAGATAATGTTAGACTTGACATACCTCAAGGGGTACCCTTGTATCACAACTGCCTCAGTTCTTTCAAGGGGGCTCATAAGTAAACTTTCTGCACCATTTAAGTCGAGTTCGTCGAAAGGAGGCGTGCTTAGCCCATCATTGTTCAATGTGCTAAAACACCAAATAATCTGATATTCCCACACTAGCTGATGAAGCTGTCATCTGTTATGTCTGACATTTGTATTGTTTCGAATACCAAACGAGACTGCAAGCTCTACGCGATTCACTCGCTGCTAAAAGCATCGAATTCGGTTTTGTATATAATTTAATCCATCGCTCTTTTTCCCTAAAATGAACCAATGTCCCACAAGCTTTCAAAGTCAACAACCAAAACAAATATAGGCAGCACAAATACCTTTGAGTAGGTATCAGTGACAATGTAAACGACCTTCATCTTACGTTAAAAGACAAATCACTGAAAATACTTTCTGGTAAGAAAATTGGTATTAATGTTAAATATGGTAGACTATTCAACACTTGTTAGTTGATTGCATTTAGCTTCCCCGCCTCTGTTTGAACAAATTGGAAGTAATACATAATGAAGCCATGAGGGTAATTCTTGGTACCCCAAGATGCACATGAATCATTAACTTGAGGGAAGAACTGAAGCTTCCAACTATATTAGAGAATCATACAAGTCAACTCAACCTTTTCCCATAAAGTTATGAGACCCTACATCTCCAGCCTTGCTCGGAGACAAAGTATTCTGTACCGTTAACACCGTATTAAGTGGTGCAACATACCAACTCACTCCTTGTATGATAAATGCCCGAGTAAAATCCCAACAATCTAATCAAACTGAACATTCCTTTTGTGAGTGTCAAGATTCTCCCACAGCCGACTTGAATGGCTCATTGCAGTGCACAGTGGACCTATCTTGTGCACAAGGTCCTATTTCTGTTAACCCTGGATAGTGACCTGGCATGTTGGGTATCTCCAGAATGCCCACTTAACCAGGAACCCTTTCATAATACGGAGGCCGCCGTATGTCCAGGCAGGAAGTAGATACAGGGAGTTAAGCATACTTGCCACCAAAGGGTCAGTGAGTACATTGGCTGGTGCCTGCGTGAGAGACAGTAGAGGGGACATGCCAACCAGGCGACCGTCTGACCTCTGGGGTCAACCGGCGCGATGGTGAATAACAGCTATGACGTTCGTGACGTGTTCATGACGTCACCTCTCCTACTGCTCATCGAACGAGCAAACATGATTGGTTCCCGCCCATTTGCTGCAATGCCATTGGTAAAATTGTAATCCTCTTGTGTGTGCCAAACAAGATGCCCTGAGCTTCAGGCAAAACCATTCTCGTGAGGGAGACCAAACCCAGAGGACGGGTTCTGTTCTGTCTACCGGCCAATAGACTGAACACCGTCTATTCCTCACCGTCAAGCTAACTCAGCGTCTCTACGATATACCACACTCTCACCCAGAATCACGAGTGTGAATATATTGTTCAGAAGCCTAAAGTGACAAATCTCTAGAGCGAAACAGACTGGTATCAGGTAACCCCTGGTGACAAAGATCGTTGTGAGTGACTTAGAGTGAACTAAGGCAGTGCCTCCGCCTAAGTAACCTGTGTGTGACTTTACCACAAGTGTACCTGCATGGTACCACAGCCGCCACTCGTCCCCAGCGTCTACCTCAGTACCTCGAGGCGCCCGCCGCCGCCCTCATTACTACGTGACGTCACCACCTTACTCATCGCCAGTGCCAGTGTGTGTGTCTGTTAAGCATACAGCACGCCCTGCTGCAAGTACCCTCCGTGTCTATGAGCGAAACCAGTTGTCAGGCCACCTACGAGTGCTTGTATAAATGTGCCTGAGTGAGTGAGTAAGGAAAGGTACCTTATCTGTAAGTACAAAATCTTGTCATTGTTTTATTGTGTGTGTTGATCTGAGGGATCAACCACAGTTCTCACCACCTTATACCTGTCACAGCTTATAGGTGAATCGACGGTGAATGCGTGGTTATCTGTGTGGTATCACTGCATTTCACTAGTCTGTGAATGTGAGCTTCACATACACCACATATTTAGTTATTGTGTGTGATTATTATTGTGCATGTTATTGCCTGTCCCATTGACAGTGTATTTGTTGATTTATTGCATATCATTACCGAGTATCTGGTTGGAACTCTTGTGATCCCTTTGCATACCGGCAGTTAGGTTGCCGTATTAATGATTGGCTGTCAACTGTGTTAAGTTAGGTGTTTCTCCACGAGTGGATACGAGTCGATTAGCCAAACGTCAAGAGTCTCGCTAATATAACCATAGCTTTGCTGACGCCAATCTAAAGTAAATCAAACACCCTGTGTATTAGTGGTTAAGTTAGTAAATAAACTACTGTTAAGCTTTATGCGGTGTTTCCGTTGGACCACTTCTGAATACTGCCAACATTACTCAAGCCTTCAGCTCTAAGTGTCTTCAACACCGAGTTGCCTAAGTCCCTAAACTATAAATGTGATGAGGACCCTAGAAGTCCCTTAAAGCGTTAAATCATTGAGGAGATTCCAACGATCAACGTGAAGCAGGACCGGGTGAGGCTAGTCTGAGAAGAGACCCTCAAGGACTAACTATCTTGCTCCCAGGCTCTGTACAGTTGCTCTCGTATTTTCTATTCTGCTAATTCCGACAGCTTCGTGAAGCGTCTGCCACATGTACATTGGCGATGTACGCATTGCAGTCGTGAAAGCAAAAAAGAAAACCCCCACACCTTTTAAATGCAATATACCTGCAACTGATATTCCTCTTCATCTGTTCCCACAATTCAAGTACCATACACACCTGCCACTAAGAAAGGTAATGAGAATCTGCTCTTTCCAAAGCTGTCACACTTTAAATAATTGCCTCTCGTCATAACTTTTAAGATCCCATGAGTACTGTCTACACCGATGACCCAGTCCAATCATCTACAGGACGGACTGCAGCAGTATGCAGGTACAGGAACAATACTTCCACACAGTAAGTGTCACGTTAAACAACTGACTGACCTCTGTACAAACTGCTGCTGCACTACAACTAGCTCTCAGTATATATAAAGTCACAGGAGGTGGTGACAATTGTGTTTCAAAGTCTGCTCTTCAAGCTCTTTAAAACTTTTCCAGCATGATCGACAGTAAGAGCTTCATAATTGCACTTATAAATAGTCGCAGAATAAAGGGTTCAGAATCTCGTGTATGGATACCATCTCACAAATATAACCCACCATAATGACTAACATTGAGCCAAATTTGCGTGTAACAAGGAAGAAGTTGAATTAAACCTAGGTGTCCCCATCTCTTGTCAAGACTATATTGTTTAACACTCTGTGTATAAGAGAAATTACCGACTCAACGGTCTGAAAACACCAACATAAAAACCTGTGATATGTTTAGATCAGAAACCTATGTATATGGGCAGCACAAAACGTTCCCAAGACTGGGCGACGCTACTGAAAATTCGAGTCAGGCTAAACCGACCTGCACAAGACATTAACATACTGAGAAGCTGCACATTTACCACACAATATATCAGAACACCTGACAGACTGAAAAAGCCATCGACACTCTGGCTTTACTACTAGAAGTAAATTATGAATGACCTTCCACGTCCGATAAAATACTTCTTTGACAACTAAAAAATAAAAGATTCCTCCACTGACTATTTGGACCCTAATGCTGGAGTGCCACAAGGCTGTGTACTCGCGCCAACATTACACCTCACACTACAGAGGGAAGGAAGGGCAGGAGTGGCGGCCCTGCTGATAAAGGATTAGGGTTTCCAGGAGATTGATATCCCAGGCTGCGAGGAGTTCAGAGACTACATAACAGTCACCATGACGATGGCAGGACCAAAGATAGTAGCTGTGATATATAACCCTCCATTAAATGACAACCATTGCAGTTCCTACCATAACTGAAAGGGCAGACTGTCGCCTGTTAAAAATCGATTCCGACTTCCAATCATAGGGACTCCACCCATTAAAAGTTACAAGAACCATTTGGTGGCACAGCGAGAGAGCTAAACTATTGGACATGACAAACATTTTAATCCAACATGTAATCAACACGTAATGATTAACCAGCTTGACTTTACCTCGAAAACACTGAACGATTCACATACATGGGAAATAAAGTTCGTAGACCCATGGGAATGAGTGAACATTATCTTTACGTTTAAATATATGGTGAAAGAAGGGATAACTTACTCAGGGAAGGGACCAGAAAGCCAAAGCCTGCAATATCTAAATTGAAATTACAAGGAAACAATTTATAACATAAACACAGGTAACAAAGCTCAAAAAGAAAGACTGCACAGACGTTATTGATTACATCACCCAGAAGAGTAAGGAGGTGGCACAAGTTTGTCCTGGTATGAGAGGAAATATTTTCACTTGTGTTAAGTTGGGTGAGTGAGTATGACCAGATGTATATCAGCGTGGAATCCACAGGAGTGCACATCCATCCGTGCACTCTCCTGTATTCTCTGGTCTGGGAGCAAGGTCTGCCTTGCTGGGTATCTATGGGCTAGACTCTTGCAATATCCTTGGCCAGCCCAGCCAGAGTTGTTGCACGCCCAGATCACCAGAGGAGACTATGCAAGTCATCAGTGGCACTCAGTTGTTCCCATCATAGGGAGAGAACTTAGAGGGTTAGTTTCGTGCACCCAGGTCTGAAGTGTTCGCTCACACTAAGGCAGGTCTAACCTTCCTTGTTACTAGTCCACGACACCATGAAACCTTGACATTTCTTTATGGAATTGCCACATGTCATGGTAAAATCTCTAGGAAGAGATTCGGCCTACTCCATTATCACCTATTCTATTCATTCACATCTATTTAATCAAGAACTGCAGCCAAGAACAACTACTTCCAGACATCTAGACAATACCACCAGTCTACCTACCCCATCGACCCTCACGCCACCTTGCACCTGGGTCGCTGGGAGACCACGCCTTCCGAAACAAGCAGTTTAACAGCCGGTTAATAGTAAAAAGTCACCAGCTCCATCTTTCCGGCTGATATTCTGTATAAATTGGGCGTTCTTGCCCATCATGAGTTACATTACTCCTGTGTGCTCACCTGAGTAGACCTGTTAACATCTGAGTGTGGTAACGGATTTAGTCAGACTCGCCCATAGTATTCTGCACCATATTTTGCACCTTAACGTAATGTAAATTTGTTTGTTCATCCTGTTTTGCACACTTTGTATTAGAGCCAAGCCTGGATATTTTTGTAATTTGTTTAATTTTTAAAGTAAAGTATTTTTTAAATGTTTTTTTCCCTCTGCTTTATCCTACAGTTTACCTCACTGTGAAGACACCTTTGCAGTTTAATTTTTTTTTTATATATTTTGTGACGAATTAGAGACTGCACGGCCACCAATGTTTCCCGTCACACATTCGTTTACGCATTTGTCTGCTATTCGTTTATTAGGTCACTAGATAATTGGGCAAAGCGAAACTAGACCAAATTATGGATTTTTTTTCACAGCCAGGATTGTGCAGCAAGCACTCCTGACAGAACTCATCAATAGCATCAACTGAGAGAAAACATGAAACCAGGAAGTCTGTTCTATCCTTGTTTGTATGTGATAATGATGGAACTAGTACTCTGAGCAGACCTAGATGAATTATGGACTTGGACTATGGATTTCAAAAAATATACAGGACTAAGATTCTTACAGCAGGCACCCAGAACACAGCAGAAAAAGTATATTTCTGTCGATTGAAAGAATAAAAGATTGAATAAAAGATTCTGTCGATTGAAATGAAATAATGTATATGGCAAACAAGCTGGAGACAACGATAAGCACAGACCAAGAGGCTAAGAGGAGGAGACACCGGGTCACCAGGACCAGTTACACTACGAAGCAGCTATAGCTGTAACAGACCATGTAATGTCCTGCGGGTATTTGGTAACAGGGGCCACCCCCTCCCCCAGAGAAGGCTGTGGTTCTCCCCTCAGAATAGGAACCAGGTCAACTGATTCAATAATGTGTGACAACCCATGAAATGACTGCCAATTGTAACATTAGCCTCAGAGGGCCATTACATTTTTGAAGACTCACTACGAAAAAAGGAATTAGAGATACGAGAGCTACACAAGAGACAACGACTATGGGTACAACGGAGAAGAGATATTGGTACAACAAAATGAGGTAAAGTCCCATACAAAAAATTTGGTTCCTTAGAAGATTCTCTGGTGCAAGTGTTACGACCTGGTTGGTCTATGTGATAAGCAGTATATAATAATAAATATATAAAAAAAATATTGTTATACAATTAGTATACGATGCATATTTAGGCATTGGTTAGGTTAGGTGTTTATGTTATGTTGGCGATTATTTGTATTTGCAGTACGTGGGTGAAGCATTTACAGCATTGTGGTTCAAACAAAAGTCGTCAACAAATCAGTGTTAAAAATATGTTTGAACGTCATCAGTTGTGACCTACCTGATCAACCAGGCTGTGATACCAGATCAACCAAGCTGTGATTCGTACGTCAGACTGCGAGCAGCCGCATCCAACGGGCTGGTTGACCAGTCCAGCCACCAGGAGGTCTGGTCGATGACTGGGCTGCGGTGATGCTAAGCCCCGGAAACACCTCAAGGTGAGACATGTAAAAACAGGTTTTTCATTTGTGACGATAATCTCCTTCAAGAGATTGAGCCTGCTCTTCCCTCCCAAGTTCGTCGCTATATACATCCCTATACAACTAATATAGAAGAAATATCCAACAAATACAACACCAAGGTTTGCCAGAGAGCAAACGTATGCAGCACCAGGAACACCTGCTCCCCCCCTCTGCCACTCGAATCACCAAACTACCTGTACATCGCCTGCTCATCGCTGATTGGCTGCGTGTCCAGTTGCACCTGCCCTCCACCCGCCACACTACCTGATGTCTGGGGCCATACGACCTACAGACCTCAGAATATCCAGTGCTTTCAACAAGTTAAACACGTCTCGTTGGTAGACTAAGCTCTGGCTTACGTGTACTAAGAGAGGTGGCAGCTTAAAGCCAATATTCCTGCACCTATTATCTGATTGTATATTGTTCACTTGTTATTACTCACTTGTCTTAACGTAACTTTTCATTTTGTCATTTGATTATTCTTATTTTGATTGACTGATTTTATGTTCCAATTTGTATGTCCATTTTATTCATGTTTTGCTTTTCTAACGTAATTAAAATCTCATTGTTAAATTTACTTGTGTTTTGTGTGTCTTCCCATTACCTTACCACAGACGAAGTTCCAGATTTTCTTTTTTTTGTTTCTATATGTGACGAGGCCATACCCCTAGCTTTTGAAACAGCCGAACACCAACGCGTTACCGTCACATATTCATAAACCTTGGGGGGAGGGGGGTTAGCAGGTGTATGGAATGTACTTTAGCCTTTGTTTACGAGGACGAGCTTTTACACTATACTATAGATCGTGTGCAAACATCTCAGTGCTTAGCTGGCGACCTCTATTAGAATTCGAAAGCTCTAACTTTCACTTCACCTACTTCTAATATAAATAATAGCCAACAGAACCTTAACACCTAATCTAACCTACCCCCTAACTTTACATTGAAATTTAAATTATAATATTAACTAATGAAAACCAATTGTTTACACAATGTTAAACCGGATGAATACATTTGACCGGGAGCTAACGAGGGGGGGGGGTGTATGGTCACCACTAATGAGCCTGGCCTGAGGACGGGGATGCTGGAAACGGGCATTTGACCTTTGTCGAAAAAGAGAGGTTGGTTTACTACAGTTCAACCCATCCATGAATGGGCAAAGTTCATCCAGACCTGAAATTTACCATTTGGAGGAGCTGCCCTTCCTAGGTACCTGCGTATGTATATATATAGATGGAGAAAGAGGCCCATAAAGGTTTATTACAAAGTCTGAAACCTTCACGTATATAAACATCCTGCCACCCGGTTTCTCTCTCAAGAGATCTACCTTTCTCCCTGGGAACCCGAGTCAAAGGTATAACTAGTAATCAGAGTAATCTGGAGAAAGGTTTGGAGGAGCTCTGGGGCAGTCAAGTGACTGTCCAGAATCTACCATAGGAAAAGCTGCCAAGAAACTGGCCTCTCCAGTGACATTTTGTACGGGAACACACATCCAGTCTATAGAGGAAGGTTCTACCCAAGTTACTCATTCCGACAACTTCAGGAAGCATCCGAAAGGAAGTTAACATGCTCTAGTCTTAGATGAAGGAAACCTTCGGTGAACATCCGGCCTGGAACTGGCTTCCTTCGGAGCCTCCTTTGTTAGCTTGGACAAAGGGAACATCCCCCAGTGACATTAGTATGCTTCATTCCCAGCAAAACCATAGACCCCTTGAGTAGTCTGGTGTCCCTGCTTTAAAACCTTTTATCCTGTGGTCATAGGAGCTCTGCCAATTATATAGTCTTCTCGCAATAATGAGGGACACTTAGCACTAACAACAAACCAGGTAAACTACGTTACGCAGTTCTGGAGACCCAGAAACGTTCACCTCTAACACTTCACAGGGCCTGCCACCTGACCACAATATCTGTTGATCTGTAGAAATGCTGCAGCGTTCCAGAGCTACCAATACCTTGTGCAAGATGCGGATGATGGCCACGTAGCTGCCAAGTGGTCAGCCTCCCGAAACTGTCCGACGGTATATTCAGCTTATTAGGTTTTGCCCCGACACTTTCCCCTCGTGCTATAACTTTCCTCTCGCAGGACAGTCTTCTAACCCCCAGCTGAAGCATCACCCTCTTGGGTAATTTTTGTCTAATTGATTGGACTGGTGGGATAGAAGAGACTAACAGAAGGGTGGATGGAGAGGGGAGGCAAGAGGATTGAAATGTACCCAAAAATGTTAGATTAACATTAACCATGTTACACTACCTACCACTAAATGGTCAAATTACTGGCCAAAAGAATGGTTTACCACTCTTAAGTGGTTGATGCACAAATTACATTAGACTATACCTATTAGAAGATCACTGCCTCATGGTATAGTGAGTTAAATGATTAAAATTATTAAACCCTTCACTTATTGTACTTGTGGGAATATATACACTACATTATGACCACTGCAATTCAAGAGAAGTTTTTCCAAGTAACTTTAATCCCTCCATACCTACAGTGCCGTTGTACGAGACCAATTTCTTGGGTCTGGTTGACCATTCCTGCAGTGCCGTTGTACTGATGCACTCTCATACATGTCTGAAATTACAAATTATATTAAATACCTCAAAATAATAAAATGAACACATCTTCATGTAAAGTTTGAGAAATATCCCGCTAAACAATCGATCAGGTCAGACTTTGGTTGATCTAAAAAGCCGACTTACCACAATGGCGAAACCCAACCTCAGACTTGACTCATTCACAGGCCGTTCTCAACAACGGCCAAGTGGTCGTTAACCCGGGCAGCCAAACATGACCGTTCTTAACGGCCAAGTGGTCGTTAACCCGGGCAGCCAAACATGACCGTTCTCAACAACGGCCAAGTGGTCGTTAACCCGGGCAGCCAAACATGGCCGTTCTCAACAACGGCCAAGTGGTCGTTAACCCGGGCAGCCAAACATGACCGTTCTCAACAACGGCCAAGTGGTCGTTAACCCGGGCAGCCAAACATGGCCGTTCTCAACAACGGCCAAGTGGTCGTTAACCTGGGCAGCCAAACATGGCCGTTCTCAACAACGGCCAAGTGGTCGTTAACCCGGGCAGCCAAACATGACCGTTCTCAACAACGGCCAAGTGGTCGTTAACCCGGGCAGCCAAACATGACCGTTCTTAACAACGGCCAAGTGGTCGTTAACCCGGGCAGCCAAACATGACCGTTCTCAACAGCGGCCAAGTGGTCGTTAACCCGGGCAGCCAAACATGAACGTGAAGAACGCTTCTCACATACCACACAGAGATCACACTAACATGATGCATCAAATGAACAAATCCACAAGGGCCGTGACGAGGATTCGAACCTGCGTCCGGGAGCATCCCAGACACTGCCTTAATCGACTGAGCTACGACAGGGTAAAAGGGTTGAAACCGAAGTAATACTCAACTTATTTGATCCCGTAGCCTCTCCAATCCCGTACCTCAGTCGATTAAGGCAGTGTCTGGGATGCTCCTGGATGCAGGTTCAAATCCTCGTCACGGCCCTTGTGGATTTGTTCATTTGTTCGCTTCACATAACTTGTCCTCAATCTATTCTCCTCCGTGCCCTGACCCACAACAGTTCATACATTTTAACATTAGATTCATTTAAAATAGTTTTTCATACGTGAACTATTATTATACATAGTTATTTATTACGCGAGGGAGACTGGTTGAAATACACTCGGGAGCTATAATGTCCAACAACTATCAGACCTATACACTATATAAATATACATTAATATTTACTTGTATTGGACAAAATATAGTGCTTAGTTACACAGGAGGTTAATGTTAATTATGGCGTCTCTGGTGTTGGCTGCAGCGTGGACGACACTGAGTCAGGATGGCTAGTTGCATTCACATTGGATGGTCGGAGGGGAGGGGGGGGGGGGTGAAGAGTGACACTTGCTAAATAAAAAGTCTGGTCCAAATTTCAAAGCCTGAAGTCTGATAATTCACAAGAAACACCTTGTAACTGCCAGAATTTAAAATAATTTGTAAACTTTTTGCACCTGATTTTGGTCGAAGGTTCAATTTCACTATAAAGTTAACACGCCGCTGTTATGGAACAGTTAATCACCTAGCAGTCGTTTTAGAATTTAATTTTGTTTTAATAAGCTTCATGAAAAGTATTGAGCAAGGTAAAAGTGTCTACTAATAGTAGACAAAGGTATATTACACTATCATATTTACTAACAAATAAACCAGAGCTAATTGAATTATTTTGAATAAAGTTTTATAGCCATGCTTATTTAAAAAGTCAGCAAATATTGGTCTACCAACAGAAAACAATGTGATAAAATAACTAAACATCTATAGTAACTTGCCTGTAAGCCTGGCGCAGGTAACCTGATCTACAGCACTGTCCAGGTGACTAATTAGTAACACCAGTGAGGCGGGCGGTGAGCAGCACCTCTCCCCACGACGGCCCGCCGCGCCTCTTGACTACCTTGGCCTGTGGTGGGCGGTGAGCAGCACCTCTCCTCACGACGGCCCGCGCCACACTGCCCGCCGCGCCTTTTGACTACCTTGGCCTAATGGGTCAACTACCTGTGACGTCATTCTCCTCACCTCACATGAGGCCGCCTCACTTACAAATAATTCACAAGTAACAAGTCACTTCAACAATATTAATATAGTTTATTTCTATTAATGTGAAGAATGAGCAAGTGTGAGTATGTATTAAGGGCACATACTCCACTACTGGACATTAAACCCACTACCACACTCACCTAGTAGCTTGGAGGCTCCATAACGCCTTCTGTAATTGTTATGTTGGGGTCTAGGCCAGGTACAGCAACCAGTGTTCAGCCGTGTGTGTGTGCGTGTGTGCGCGTGTGCGCGCGCGTGTGTGTGTGTGTGTGTGTGTGTGTGTGTGTGTATACACACTCACCTATTTGTGCTTGCAGGATCGAGCATAGACTCTTTGATCCTGCCTTTCCAGCTATCGGTTGTTTACAGCAATGACTCCTGTCCCATTTCACTATCATACCTGGTTTTAAAAGTATGAATAATATTTGCTTCCACAACCTGTTCCCCAAGTGCATTCCATTTTTCCACTACTCTCACGCTAAAAGAAAACTTCCTAACATCTCTGTGACTCATCTGAGTTTCCAGTTTCCACCCATGTCCCCTCGTTCTGTTATTATTACATGTGAACATTTCATCTATTTCCACTTTGTCAATTCCTCTGAGTATTTTATATGTCCCTATCATATCTCCTCTCTCCCTTCTTTTCTCTAGTGTCGTAAGGTTCAGTTCCTGCAAACGCTCTTCGTATCCCATCCTTCGTAACTCTGGGAAAAGCCTCGTCGCAAACCTCTGAACCTTCTCCAGTTTCTTTATGTGTTTCTTCAGGTGGGGGCTCCATGATGGAGCGGCATACTCTAAGACGGGTCTCACGTAGGCAGTGTAAAGCGCCCTAAAAGCCTCCTCATTTAGGTTTCTGAATGAAGTTCTAATTTTCGCCAGTGTAGAGTACGCTGCTGTCGTTATCCTATTTATATGTGCCTCAGGAGTTAGATTAGGTGTCACATCCACTCCCAGGTCTCTTTCTCCAATCGTTACAGGTAGGTTGTTCCCCTTCATTGTGTACTGTCCCTTTGGTCTCCTATCACCTGATCCCATTTCCATAACTTTACATTTACTGGTGTTAAACTCCAGTAGCCATTTCCCTGACCATTTGAGGGAGCCGGTCGGCTGAGCGGACAGCACGCTGGACTTGTGATCTGTGGTCCTGGGTTCGATCCCAGGCGCCGGCGAGAAACAATGGGCAGAGTTTCTTTCACCCTATGCTCCTGTTACCTAGCAGTAAAATAGGTACCTGGGTGTTAGTTAGCTGTCACGGGCTACTTCCTGGGGGTGGAGGCCTGGTCGAGGACCGGGCCGCGGGGACACTAAAAAAGGCCCGAAATCATCTCAAGATAACCTCAAGAAGATCTCTGCAACCTGTTTAAGTCCTCTTGGAGGATCCTACAATCCTCGTCTGTCACAACTCTTCTCATTAATTTTGCGTCATCCGCAAACATTGACATGTATGATTCCACTCCTGTAAACATATCATTTACGTAAATTAGAAAGAGGATTGGTCCCAGCACCGATCCTTGAGGTACTCCACTTGTTACTG
This sequence comes from Procambarus clarkii, assembly GCF_040958095.1. Lineage (NCBI taxonomy): Eukaryota > Metazoa > Arthropoda > Malacostraca > Decapoda > Cambaridae > Procambarus > Procambarus clarkii. Next base: position 2,006,998 of record NC_091168.1, read on the forward strand.
TTCGCCAGTCCGACTTCTAGCCCCTTACCATTACCCTCTGGCTTCTTCCTGTTAGGTAGTTCTTCACCCATACTAGGGCCTTTCCGCTTACTCCTGCCTGCCTCTCAAGTTTGTATAGCAGTCTCATGTGCGGTACTGTATCAAAGGCCTTTTGGCAGTTAAGAAATATGCAGTCTGCCCAGCCTTCTCTGTCCTGCCTTATCCTTGTTACTTTATCATAGAATTCTAAGAGGTTTGTTAGGCATGATTTCCCTGTCCAGAACCCATGTTGGTGCTTGTTTACAAACCCAATGCTCTCCAGGTGCTCAACAAGTCTTAGCCTAATTATTCTTTCAAGTATTTTGCAGGGGATGCTTGTCAGTGATACGGGTCTGTAGTTAAGTGCCTCCTCCCTATCACCTTTCTTGAAAATCTGTACGACATTTGCCTCCTTCCAGCAACTGGGCAATTCTCCCGACATAAGTGACTCAATAAAGATTATTGCCAGAGGCACGCTGAGAGCCTGCGCTGCCTCTTTAAGTATCCACGGTGATACTTTGTCTGGTCCAACAGCATTATTTGCATCCAGTGTTGTCAACTGTTTCATTACCTCCTCTGCTGTCACCTCTATATCTGATAGTCTTTTATCTAGGGTAATCGCTTCTAACAATGGGAGCTGCTCAGGCTCGGTTGTGAACACTCCATGGAAATTTGCATTCAGTACCTCGCAGATTTCCTTGTCGCTTTCTGTATATGCCCCTTCTGTTTTCCTCAGTCTTGTCACTTGGTCATTTACCGACATCTTCCTTCTTATATGGCTATGTAATAAGTTAGGTTGCTTTTTCGCTTTGACTGCAATATCATTCTCATAATTTCTTTCCGACACTCGTCTTATGTTAATGTAATCATTCCTAGCTCTGTTACATCTAATCCTGTTGTCCTCTGTCCTTTGTCTTCTGTACTTCCTCCACTCCCTCCTGCTTCTCACCTTTGCTTCCTGACACTGTCTATTAAACCATAGGTTATTATATTCCCTCCTGCTTTTTTTCTTTATTGTTGGAATAAATCTCTCTCCAGCCTCCTTGCATTTCAATATGACTTGGTTCATCATACCTTGCACTGTTTTTCCTCTAAGTTCTTCCTCCCACTGCACTTCTACCTGGTAGTCCCTTATCCTTCTGTAGTCCCCTTTTCTGTAATCAAGTGTCCTTTCCCGGACCTCTTGTCCTTTGGTCACAATTTTAAGCTCCATCATGTAGTCAAAGACTAGGACACAATGGTCAATGGCTCCAAGTGGTATTTCATGTTCCAACTGCTCGATGTCTTCTATATTCTGGGTGAAAATGAGATCTAATAGGCTGGGCGTATCCCCTCCTCTTTCCCTAGTATCTTCCTTCACATGCTGTGTTAGGAAATTCCTGTCAATAACGTCTACCAGCTTCGCTCCCCAGGTCTCCTCCCCGCCATGGGGATTCCTCGTTTCCCAATCTATCTCTCCGTGATTTAGGTCCCCCATGACCAGCAGCTTCGCTCTCATTCTATGCGCTATAGTTGCTGTCCTCTGCAGTTCATCTATACATGTCTTGTTGCTGTCCTCATACTCCTGCCTGGGCCTTCTACTGTTTGGTGGGGGATTGTAGAGTATCAAGATTACAATCTTCTTCCCATCCACTGTCAGAGTTCCATGGATGAAGCTCGTGCTCTCATTGGTACCCGGATTTTCCAGCTCATCAAACTTCCATTTCCGCTTTATTAGGAGTGCCACTCCTCCTCCTGTATGTGTGTGTGTGTGTGTGTGTGTGTGTGTGTGTTGGGTCGAGGCCAAGGGCCAGGTACAGTAACCGGTTATGGTGTTCAGCCTCGTACTCACCTAGTTGTAATCACCTAGTTGTGTTTGCGGGGGTTGAGCTCTGGCTCTTTGGTCCTGCCTCTCAACCGTCAATCAACAGGTGTACAGATTCCTGAGCCTATCGGGCTCTATCATATCTACACTTGAAACTGTGTATGGAGTCAGCCTCCACCACATCACTTCCTAATGCATTCCATTTGTCATCCACTCTGACACTAAAAAAGTTCTTTCTAATATCTCTGTGGCTCATTTGGGCACTCGGTTTCCACCTGTGTCCCCTTGTGCGTGTTCCCCTTGTGTTAAATAGACTGTCTTTATCTACCCTATCAATTCCCTTCAGAATCTTGAATGTGGTGATCATGTCCCCCCTAACTCTTCTGTCTTCCAGCGAAGTGAGATTTAATTCCCGTAGTCTCTCCTCGTAGCTCATACCTCTCAGCTCGGGTACTAGTCTGGTGGCAAACCTTTGAACCTTTTCCAGTTTAGTCTTATCCTTGACTAGATATGGACTCCATGCTGGGACTGCATACTCCAGGATTGGCCTGACATATGTGGTATACAAAGTTCTGAATGATTCTTTACACAAGTTTCTGAATGCCGTTCGTATGTTGGCCAGCCTGGCATATGCCGCTGGTGTTATCCGTTTGATATGTGCTGCAGGAGACAGGTCTGGCGTGATATCAACCCCCAAGTCTTTTTCTTTCTCTGACTCCTGAAGAATTTCCTCTCACAGATGATACCTTGTATCTGGCCTCCTGCTCCCTACACCTATCTTCATTACATTACATTTGGTTGGGTTAAACTCTAACAACCATTTGTTCGACCATTCCTTCAGCTTGTCTAGGTCTTCTTGAAGCCTCAAACAGTCCTCTTCTGTTTTAATCCTTCTCATAATTTTAGCATCGTCCGCAAACATTGAGAGAAATGAATCGATACCCTCTGGGAGATCATTTACATATATCAGAAACAAGATAGGACCGAGTACAGAGCCCTGTGGGACTCCACTGGTGACCACGCCAATCGGAGGTCTCACCCCTCACTGTAACTCTCTGCTTCCTATTGCTTAGATACTCCCTTATGCACTGGAGCACCTTACCAGCTACACCTGCCTGTCTCTCCAGCTTATGCACCAGCCTCTTATGCGGTACTGTGTCAAAGGCTTTCCGACAATTCAAGAAAATGCAGTCCGCCCAGCCCTCTTTTTCTTGCTTAATCTTTGTCTCCTGATCGTAGAATTTTATCAAGCCTGTAAGGCAAGATTTACCCTCCCTGAACCCATGTTGGCGATTTGTCACGAAGTCCCTTCTCTCCAGATGTGTTACCAGGTTTTTTCTCACGATCTTCTCCATCACCTTGCATGGTATACAAGTCAAGGACACTGGCCTGTAGTTCAGTGCCTCTTGCCTGTCGCCCTTTTTGTATATTGGGACCACATTCGCCGTCTTCCATATTTCTGGTAGGTCTCCCGTCTCCAGTGACTTACTATACACTATGGAGAGTGGCAAGCAAAGTGCCTCTGCACACTCTTTCAATATCCATGGTGAGATCCCATCTGGACCAAGAGCCTTTCTAACATCCAGATCCAGCAGGTGTCTCTTGTCCTCCTCTCTCGCAATTTCGAACTCTTCCAAGGCCACCTGGTTTACCTCCCTTTCTCCTAGCACAGTGACCTCATCTTGTTCTATTGTGAAGACCTCCTGGAACCTTTTGTTGAGTTCTTCACACACCTCTCTGACATTCTCTGTATACCTGTCATCGCCTGTTCGAAGTTTCAATACCTGTTCTTTCAGTGTTGTTTTCCTTCTGATGTGACTGTGGAGTAGCTTTGGTTCGGTCTTGGCTTTGTTTGCTATATCATTTTCAAAACTTTTCTCTGCTTCTCTTCTCACCCTGACGTACTCATTCCAGGTTCTCTGGTATCTCTCTCTGTTTTCTGGTGTTCTGTTATTCCGGAAGTTCCTCCACGCCCTTTTGTTCAGTTTCTTCGCTTCCATACATGCCCTATTATACCATGGATTCTTCTGTTGCTTCTCGGATGAAGCCGGTTCATCCCGGCTTCTTTGGGCCGGGATGAACCTGTTTACTGCCTCCTGACACTTTTGGGTAACATAGTCCATCATACCCTGTACAGACTTATCTCTGAGGTCTGTGTCATAAGGTCACTTAGGAAACTTCTCATCTGTTCATAATTACCTTTTCGGTATGCCAGCCTTTTGATTCCTTGTTCTTTTTTGGGGGAGATAAGTCCTAGCTCTACCAGGTACTCAAAGTTCAGTACACTGTGGTCACTCATTCCCAAGGGCGCTTCCATCTTGACTTCTCTTATATCCCACTCATTTAGGGTAAATATCAAATCAAGCATTGCTGGTTCATCTTCTCTTCTCATTCTTGTTGGTTCTTTGATGTGCTGGCTTAGAAAGTTTCTTGTTGCCACGGCCAGCAGCTTAGCTCTCCATGTTTCTGGTCCTCCATGCGGGTCTCTGTTCTTCCAATCTATCTTCCCATGGTTGAAGTCTCCCATAATTAGTAGTCCAGATCCATTCCTGCTAGCAACAGAAGCTGCTCTTTCTATTATGTTAATAGTGGCCATGTTGTTTCTATCATAATCCTGTCTAGGTCTTCTGTCATTTGGTGGTGGATTATATATGAATACGACTATAATTTTTTCCCTCCATTTGTTACGGTACCTGCTATGTAGTCACTGAAACCTCCACAGCCCTGAATATCCATCTCCTCAAAATCCCAGCCTTTTCTTACCAGCAGAGCTACACCACCCCCACCTCTTCCTTCCCTCTCTTTCCTCATAACATAATAGTCCTGTGTGAACACTGTATTTGTTATCGTTTTCGTGATCTTTGTTTCTGTGAGGGCTATTATGTCTGGGTTTTCCTCTAGTACCCGTTCTCCAAGCTCATTTGCTTTATTTGTAATTCCATCTATGTTAGTGTACATCGCTTTGAGGCTCACTTTCTTCTGTCCCTTCTCAAATCGCCTCCTTGGTGAGTGTTCTGCTGGTGGGGGAGGCTATTCCATGGGTGCGAGGACCTGTGAGGTGGATAACAGGGTCTCAGAGGATACTGGGATGAGGGGCGGGGGATCCAGTGAAGGGGGAGGGACAGGGAGGGTATGGGGTGAAAAGAGAGGGAGGACGGGATGGAAAGGGGGGGAGGTGTGTGTGTGTGTGTGTGTGTGTTGGGGTCTAGGCCAGGGGCCAGGTACAGTAACCGGTTATGGTGTTCAGCCTCGTGTGTGTGTGTGTGTGTGTGTGTGTGTGTGTGTGTGTGTGTGTGTGTGTGTGTGTGTGTGTGTGTGTGTGTGTGTGTGTGGTGTGTGTGTGTGTGTGTGTGGTGTGTGTGTGTATGGTGTGTGTGTGTGTGTGTGTGTGTGTGTGTGTGTTGGGGTCTAGGCCATGGGCCAGGTACAGTAACCGGTTATGGTGTTCAGCCTCGTGTGTGTGTGTGTGTGTGTACTCACCTAGTTGTACTCACCTAGTTGTGTCTGCAGGATCGAGCATTGACTCTTGGATCCCGCCTTTCGAGCATCGGTTGTTTACAGCAATGACTCCTGTCCCATTTCCCTATCATACCTGGTTTTAAAATTATGAATAGTATTTGCTTCCACAACCTGTTCCTGACGTGCATTCCATTTTCCCACTACTCTCACGCTAAAAGAAAACTTCCTAACATCTCTGTGACTCATCTGAGTTTCAAGCTTCCATCCATGTCCCCTCGTTCTGTTACTATTCCGTGTGAACATTTCGTCTATGTCCACTCTGTCAATCCCTCTGAGTATCTTATACGTTCCTATCATGTCCCCCCTCTCCCTTCTTCTTTCTAGTGTCGTAAGGCACAGTTCCCTCAGGCGCTCCTCATACCCCATCCCTCGTAGCTCTGGGACGAGTCTCGTTGCAAACCTCTGAACCTTTTCCAGTTTCATTATATGCTTCTTCAGATGGGGACTCCATGATGAGGCGGCATACTCTAAGACTGGCCTCACGTAGGCAGTGTAAAGCACCCTAAATGCCTCCTTACTTATGTTTCTGAATGATGTTCTAACTTTTGCCAGTGTAGAGTACGCTGCTGTCGTTATCCTATTTATATGTTCTTCAGGAGATAGATTAGGTGTTACGTCCACCCCCAGGTCTCTTTCGCGCGTCGTCACAGGTAGGCTCTTCCCCTTCATTGTTTACTGTCCCTTTGGTCTCCTATCTCCTAGTCCCATTTCCATAACTTTACATTTGCTAGTGTTGAATTCCAGTAGCCATTTCTCTGACCATCTCTGCAACCTGTTCAGGTCCTCTTGGAGGATCCTGCAATCCTCATCTGTCACAACTCTTCTCATCAACTTTGCGTCATCCGCAAACATCGACATGTAGGACTCTACACCTGTAAACATGTCGTTAACATATACAATAAATAGAATTGGTCCCTGCACCGATCCTTGAGGTACTCCACTTGTTACTATTCGCCAGTCCGACTTCTCGCCCCTTACCGTAACTCTTTGGCTCCTTCCTGTTAGGTAGTTCCTTATCCATGCTAGGACCTTTCCCCCCACCCCCGCCTGCCTCGCGAGCTTGAACAGCAGTCTCATGTGCGGTACTGTATCAAAGGCTTTTTGGCAGTCCAGAAATATGCAGTCTGCCCAGCCATCTCTGTCCTGTCTTATCCTCGTTATTTTATCATAGAATTCCAGGTTTGTTAGGCACGATTTCCCTGTCAAGAACCCATGTTGATGTTTGTTCACAAACCTAATGTTCTCCAGGTGTGCAACCAGTCGTAGCCTAATTATTCTTTCCAGTATTTTACAGGGGATGCTTGTCAGTGATACAGGTCTATAGTTAAGTGCCTCCTCCCTATCACCTTTTTTCGAAGATCAGCACGACATTTGCCTTCTTCCAGCAACTGGGCAATTCTCGCAACATAAGTGACTCATTAAAGATCATTGCCAGAGGCACGCTGAGGGTCTGCACTGCTTCTTTTAGTATCCACGGTGATACTTTGTCTGGTCCAACTGCTTTAGTTGCATCTAGAGTTGTCAACTGTTTCATTACTTCCTCTGCTGTCACCTCTATATCTGATAGTCTTTCATCTAGGGTAACCTCTTCCAACAATGGGAGCAGCTCAGGCTCGGTAGTGGACACTCAATGGAAACTGGCATTCAGTGCCTCGCAGATTTCCTTGTCACTTTCAGTATATGCCCCCTCTGTCTTCCTTAGTCTTGTCACTTGGTCGTTCACCGACATTTTTCTTCTTATATGACTGTGTAGTAACTTAGGTTGTTTTTTTGCTTTGATTGCAATATCGTTCTCATAGTCCCTTTCCGATGTTCGTCTTATGTTAATGTAATCGTTCCTAGCTAGCTCTGATGTATCTGATCCTGTTGTCCTCTGTCCTTTGTCTTCTGTACTTCCTCCACTCCCGCCTGCTGGCCATTTTTGCTTCCTGACACTGTCTATTAAGCCATGGGTTATTATATTCCTTCTTATTTTTTCCCTTTACTCTTGGTATAAATCTCTCTTCGGCCTCCTGGCATTTCTGTATGACTAGGTCCATCATATCTTGGACTGTTTTTCCTCTAATTTCTTCCTCCCACTGCTCTTCACCCAGATAGTCCCTTATCCTCTTATTATCCCCTTTCCCGTAGTCAACTCTCCTTTCCCAGATCTCTTGTCCCATGGTCATAAGTTTGAATTCCATCATGTAGTCAAAAACTGGGACACAATGGTCACTGGCCCCTAGAGGTATTTCATGCTCTAAATTCTCGATATCTTCAACGTTCTGGGTGAAAATCAGGTCTAATAATCTCGGTGCATCTCCTCCTCTTTCCCTTGTGTCTTCCTTCACACGTTGTGTTAGGAAATTCCTGTCTATAACATCAACTAATTTTGCTCCCCACGTTTCGTCCCCTCCATGGGGATTCCTTGATTCCCAATTTATCTCTCCATGATTTAGGTCCCTCATGATCAGCAGCTTCGCTCTCATTCTGTGGGCTAGTGTTGCTGCCTTCTGCAATTCATCTATACATGCCTTGTTGTTGTCATCATACTCCTGCCTGGGTCTTCTACTGTATGGTGGGGGATTGTAGATTACCAAGATCACAATCTTCCTCCCATCTACTGTCAGAGTTCCATGTATGAAGCTTGTGCACTCATTGGTAACTCGATTTCCCAGGTCTTCAAACTTCCATTTCCGCTTTATGTGTGTGTGTGTGTGTGTGTGTGTGTGTGTGTGTGTGTGTGTGTGTGTGTGTGTGTGTGTGTGTGTGTGTGTGTTGGGGTCTAGGCCAGGGGCCAGATACAGTAACCGGTTATGGTGTTCAGCTTCATGTGTACTCACCTAGTTGTACTCACCTAGTTGTGCTTACGGGGGTTGAGCTCTGGCTCTTTGGTCCCGCCTCTCAACTGTCAATCAACAGGTGTACAGGTTCCTGAGCCTATTGGGCTCTATCATATCTACACTTGAAACTGTGTATGGAGTCAGCCTCCACCACATCACTTCCTAATGCATTCCATTTGTCAACCACTCTGACACTAAAAAAGTTCTTTCTAATATCTCTGTGGCTCATTTGGGCACTCAGTTTCCACCTGTGTCCCCTAGTGCGTGTGCCCCTTGTGTTAAACAGCCTGTCTTTATCAACCCTGTCAATTCCCTTGAGGATCTTGAATGTGGTGATCATGTCCCCCCTAACTCTTCTGTCTTCCAACGAAGTGAGGTTTAATTCCCGTAGTCTCTCCTCGTAGCTCATACCTTTCAGCTCGGGTACTAGTCTGGTGGCAAACCTTTGAACCTTTTCCAGTTTAGTCTTATCCTTGACTAGATATGGACTCCATGCTGGGGCTGCATACTCCAGGATTGGCCTGACATATGTGGTATACAAAGTTCTGAATGATTCTTTACACAAGTTTCTGAATGCCATTCGTATGCTGGCCAGCCTGGCATATGCTGCTGATGTTATCCGCTTGATATGTGTTGCAGGAGACAGGTCTGGCGTGATATCAACCCCCAAGTCTTTTTCCTTCTCTGACTCCTGAAGAATTTCCTCTCCCAGATGATACCTTGTATCTGGCCTCCTGCTCCCTACACCTATCTTCATTACATTACATTTGGTTGGGTTAAACTCTAACAACCTTTTGTTCGACCATTCCTTCATTTGGTCTAGGTCTTCTTGAAGCCTCAAACTGTCCTCTTCTGTCTTAATCCTTCTCATAATTTTGGCATCGTCCGCAAACATTGAGAGAAATGAATCTATAGCCTCCGGGAGATCATTTACATATATCAGAAACAAGATAGGACCGAGTACAGAGCCCTGTGGGACTCCACTGGTGACCTCACGCCGATCGGAGGTCTCACCCCTCACCGTAACTCTCTGCTTCCTATTGCTTAGGTACTCCCATATCCACTGGAGCACCTTACCAGCTATACCTGCCTGTCTCTCCAGCTTATGTATCAGCCTCTTATGCGGTACTGTGTCAAAGGCTTTCCAACAATCCAAGAAAATGCAGTCCACCCAGCCCTCTCTTTCTTGCTTAACCTTTGTCATCTGGTTGTAGAATTCTATTAAGGCAGTCAGGCAAGATTTACCCTCCCTGAACCCATGTTGGCGATTTGTCACGAAGTCCCTTCTCTCCAGATGTGTTACCAGGTTTTTTTCTCACTATCTACTCCATCACCTTGCATGGTATACAAGTCAAGGACACTGGCCTGTAGTTCAGTGCCTCCTGCCTGTCGCCATTTTTGTATATTGGGACCACATTCGCCGTCTTCCATATTTCTGGTAGGTCTCCTGTCTCCAGTGATCTACTATACACTATGGAGAGTGGCAAGCAAAGTACCTCTGCACAGTCTTTCAGTACCCATACAAGATTCCGTCTGGACCAACAGCCTTTCTAATATCCAGGTTCAGCAGGTGTCTCTTGACCTACTCTCTCGTAATTTCGAACTCTTCCAAGGCCGCCTGGTTTACTTCCCTTTCTCCTAGCACAGTGACCTCACCTTGTTCTGTTGTGAAGACCTCTTGGAACCTCTTGTTGAGTTCATCACGCACCTCTTTGTCATTCTCTGTATACCTGTCCTCGCCTGTTCTAAGTTTCACTACCTGTTATTTCACTGTTGTTTTCCTTCTGATGTGACTGTGGAGTAGCTTTGGTTCGGTCTTGGCCTTGTTTGCTATATCATTTTCATAACTTTTCTCTGCTTCTCTTCTCACTCTAACATACTCATTTCTGGTTCTCTGGTATCTCTCTCTCTGCTTTCTGGTGTTCCGTTATTCCGAAAGTTCCTCCACATCCTTTTGTTCAGTTTCTTTTCTTCCATACATGCACTATTATACCATGGGTTCTTCTTTTGCTTCTCGGAAAACACCTTGAGTAGGAAACACACACACACACACACAGCAAGGTGTGTGCAGCAAGCAGCAAGGTGCACCACTCAACTGCTGGAAAGAAAAAGATCAGTGGTAGTTGTAGGCATCAAAGAACAGGAAGGATCCAACAGGCAAGAATAGAATGGCAAGGATAAAGAGGCAGTACATGGGCTACTGAAGGTTGCAGATGGAAGGGGCTGTACATAACATTGAGAAGGTTTTCAGGTTGGGCTGGTACAACAAGGACAGAAACCGACTTGTAAAGGTGGTGTTTACAAACGAAACCACGAAGGAGGATATTCTCGAAAGGAAGAGTCATCTGCAGCATGTGGAGGGATACAAAAAAGTATTCCTGCAGAGGGACAGGACGAAGGAGGAGAGAGCCAGGGCAGCAGAGGCAAGAAGGAAGTGCAGGGAGAGAGGAGCAAACCAGGAAATCACAGCCTCCAACACAACAGTCCCAGAGACAATATTGGAACCCAAAACCAGCATCCCAGCAACACCAGAGGGAAGGGCAACACCACCACCCCCCTCTGCATCGAAACCCTCCCTTCCCTTCACTCTACCTGCCCCCACCCAACCCTCCCTCCCCCCCCCACCCCATTCTGACCCTGACACCCCATCCCCATTCCCGTTATGTCCCCCCTCCTATCTTTCCCCCTACCCCTTCATCCCATTCCCTCCCTATCCCTCCTCCCCCATCACCCCGTATCCTCCATGTCCTCCCTATCTACTTAACCCACACCCTACCTGACCTCCTTCCCTTAAACCACCACCCCCCCTCACCCCAAAACCCTCCGAGACCCTGCAAACCACCTCACAGATCTTCTCACCCACGGAACAGCTTCCCACACCAGCAGAATGCTCGCCAAGAAAGGGACATGAAAATGAACAGAAGAAAGTGAGCTTCAAGGCGATGTACACTAATATAGATGGGATTACAAATAAAACAAGCAAACTTGGAGAAGGGCACTAGAAGAAAACCCAGACATATTAGCACTCACAGAAACAAAACTAACGAAAATCATAAGAAACGCAGTGTTTCCACAGGGCTACTATGTAGTGAGGAAAGAGAGAGAAGGGAGAGGAGGGGGGTGTAGCTTTCCTACTAAGAGAAGGTTGGAGTTTCGAAGAGATGGTAATTCAGAACTCTGAAGGTTTCAGTGATTACATATCAGGCACCATAGCAACTGGAGGACAGAAAAATATAATAGTAGTCATATATAACCCCCCACCGAATGACAGAAGACCCAGACAGGAATATGATAGAAACAACATGGCCACCATCAATATAATAGAGAGAGCAGCTTCTGTGGCTAGCAGGAACGGATCCAGACTTCTAATCATGGGAGACTTCAACCATGGGAAGATAGCTTGTGGGAACAGAGACCCCAACCCGTTCTCGCAAATTTAAAAAGTCAATATTGACTTATTAGTTGCGTGCATAGGTGACATACTAAACATAATAGTTTCCCTTGAAAAGCTTCATAGAAAACACCGACCTTACCTAACCTACTTAGTATGTTAAAATAAGCATCTTATAGCTTCATAATTACAATTGTTACTTAACCTATTATAGGTATAGGTTAGGTAATAATTGTAATTACGAAGCAATAAGATGCTTATCTTAACATATTAAGTAGGCTAGGTAAGGTCGGTGTTTTCTATGAAGCTTTTCAAGGGAAACTATTATGTTTAGTATGTCACCTATGCACATATTTAATAAGTCAATATTGACTTATTAAATTTGCGAGAACGGGTTGGAGACCCACATGGAGGCCCAGACACATGGAGAGCTAAGCTGCTGGATGTGGCAACAAGAAACTTTCTAAGTCAACACGTCAAGGGACCGAGAACAATGAGAGGAGGGGATGAATCAGCCTTGCTTGATCTGATATTTTCCCTAAATGAGTCAGATATAAGGGAAGTTAAGTTGGAAGCCCCATTGGGAGTGAGTGATCATAGTGTATTGAGCTTTGAGTACCTGGTTGAGCTGGGAATTATCACCCCCAAAAAAGAACTGGGAACCAAAGGGCTGGCGTACCGAAAGGGAAACTATGAGGAGATGAATAAATTCCTATGAGATATACATTGGGACACAGAACTCGGAACCAAGTCCATACAAGACATGATGGACTATGTCACTAAAAATGTCAGGAGGCTGTAAGCAGGTTTGTCCCAGCCCGACAGGAAAAAACAGAGAAACAAAGGAAGAATACGTGGTTTAATAGGGAATGTATGAAAGCAAAGGAGCTGAACAAAAGGGCATGGAGGAACTTCCATAATAACAGAACACCAGAAAGTAGAGAGAGATACCAGAGAACCAGGAACGAGTATGTTAGTGTGAGAAGAGCAGCTGAGAAAAGTTATGAAAATGATATAGCTAATAAAGCCAAGACCGAACCAAAGCTACTACACAGTCACATCAGGAGGAAGACAACACTGAAGGAACAGGTGATGAAACTTAGGGTGGGCGAGGACAAGTACACAGAGAATGACAAAGGGGTGTGAGAAGAACTCAACAAAAGGTTCCAGGAGGTCTTTCCAATAGAACAGCGAGATGTCACGGCGCTAGAAGAGGTGGCAGCAAACCAGGTGACCTTGGATAGGTTCGAAATTACAAGAGATGAGGTCAAGAAGCACCCATTGGAGCTGGATGTGAGAAAAGCTGTTAGGCCAGACGGAATCTCGCCATGGGTATTGAAAGAGTGTGCAGGAGCACTTTGCTTACCTGTTACGGCCCTCTCGGGACGCAACGGGGTTCTCACTCTGATGTTGTTAGAGGAAGATATATGTATCCGTTCCCAAGCCAGTAGTGGCTATCAAGGGATGAGATCCGTGACGCAAGTAACTTAAAAGGGAGTAGGGAAAGAAAGTTAAGAACTTAATATTATAATTAACACCATCACCGTTTAAATATATAAAATTAAAGAGTACCCAAGGGGGAGGGGTATTAACACTTTACAAGGGGACTAATCCTCAATCGATGTCTTCTACTGAAGACGCTGGTGCCATAACTCTCGGTGCCTTCTTCGTGGCCTCACGACGTGTCCTCTGAGAATGCCGAGCCTACCCGGGCCACAGGTCAGCCAAAACGCAGGTCCACTGGGGGCACCGTCGTGGAGGCCGTCAACCATACGTCCAGCTGGTCTGCTGGCAGGTACTGAGCCACCAAGGCTGGTACGGCCACTCCACGAACGATATAAGGGGTACGCCCTAGACAGGAGTCTCGTGTGATATCACCAATCACCCTCCTGTCCTCAATACCCCAGTGGATTATCGTCTCCAACAGTCGGTCCCGGGTAAATCCTTTCACTGCCACTCCACTGGCAGGCTAACACACCACAGTGTTCTTCCGGGGGGGGACGACGTCACAACAGCTGCAGCAAACTTCACCGTATGGAGACTGGCTGCCTCGGGTAGACTGACTCAACCGTCAACACAGTGGTCCCAGGTCGACTCTGTAAACAGACACGTCATCAATAACCGGGACACTAATACACCTCACTTACGGGCTCGGGCGCAAACACCTGACGTATCCAGTCCATAGATGGCGCTGTCGTCGGAGCACCACCTCACCAGAGGTCAGGAGCGGCTGTGTTGTGAGCTGCACAGGACTGGAAACTGGCCCTTGTGGCCGATATTCGCCGTCCTCATCCGGTGTCGTCGTTCGTTTGGCGGGGGTTTCGGGAGCTGACCCACAGATGGCGTAGTTGTTACTGCTCCTTGCTCGGACGCTGAATCCGGGTTCGTAACACGTCCCCACCAAAAAGAATTTGGTTTGGGGTTCTATAAAAAGAAACACAAACCAAATTAGTACGACGACACAACTCCAAATGGACACACATGCATTATAATCTGGAATGGTGAGGCTGTCTCGTCCACAGAACTGTCCTACTGGGCAATTCCGGCACAACGGGAACTTTAAAATTGAAGGCAAGGTCCTGCCTGGTGTAATCTTCCACATCTTCACCGTCTCCACCGAGATGTTAATCCGGAGCATAACCTCACACCTCTCGAGTAAGGATCGGTGTAGACACGATCTGGGGTGACTCGACACTTCCTTATGTCGTGGCACCGATGATGGCTGACCATAGACGGCATTTCTGGTGCCGGTCCGATGGTCCTTCAGGGAGATAGGAACCTGGAATACAGGGGTCTGATAATTCAGAGTGATCGCGACAGTGGGTAAGTCAATACTTACAGCATACCCTACTTGGTCCACACCTAGTCCCAACAGGGCTGCTTGTACGTCGCAGATGACATTCACTCTTCCACCGTCAGGTCGACCAACGTTCCGCATAACGCTGTGTTGAGGTTCAGCAATCACGCGGGGGGTGTCAACCTGTCGGAAACAGTCACTCATATTATCACATGTCGTACCTCCTGTATCAACCATCACCTTCCAGGTCCCTTCTTCAACTGCAACACCTGCAGCACAAATCTCCAATCCCTGGGACCTCTTCACGATGTTCATGGGAGCCATCATTCGTCGGGTCGTCCACCGGTCCTCACTGAGAGCACAAACGAGTACACATACGAGAATTAAACAAAATACCGATAGGAAACATTTGGTAAGTCGAGGGATAAGTTTCCTGAGATTGTCATGTCCATAGCCGGCACCATCCACTAGCCTGGCTTGGACAGAAGAGGGCACTAGACCTTTTGAACACACCTCACATACCTCTGACGTCTGGGGAATCTCTGGCTGGTTCACTACATGCTGTAACTTGCCATACCGCAAGCACACATCCGCCTTCGCTCCAGACTCGTTGGTATCCGTGGGTGCCTGCACACGAGGCCTCTCTTCTAGCTCAGGTACCTCTGCCTTCTTAACCTCATGTTCCTTGTCGAGAGAATCAGGAGACACTGCTAGAATATCGTCGATCTGCGGGTGAGAGGACAAATTAAATATGTTTACATCCGGGTCTGTCTTTACCTGGACATTACCATTGCCTGTAGACACCTCAGACTTTGATGTTCTGGCTGACTCGTCCGCTATCTTGGGATGATTGGTGCTCCAATCGGTCACCAAGTCGTTGGCTAGTACCACGTCAATCCCAGCCACAGGGAGGGTATCGACTACTGCCAACGCACATGTGCCGCTGAAATAAGGCGAGTCGAGATGTACTGGCACTAAGGGGGCGATATACTGCGTTCTCGGAAACCCAACCAGGATAACCTCTGGTCTCCCATCCACACTTACTCCCTCGGGTAACGAGCTCTTCACGATCAGGGACTGGGCTGCTCCACTATCTCTGAGCACTACAATTGATCTACCAGTATGATCACTCGTTACATACCCGGTTGAAGTGTGAGGGGCCAACAAACTTGGTCCTTCCTGCGTCGTCGTAGACTGGTTTCCTACTGGTGATGTAACACAGCTCATCAACATCACCTCCCTTCGTGCGCTGCCACCTCTTCTGCCTCGGCACCTAGCAGCTATGTGCCCTTTCTGCCCACAAGTCCAGCACACCATATTCCTCCTTGGACTACGGTGTTTCGGACTACTAGGACTTGTTCTTCGGGGGCTACTTGGGGGCGTCTTCTTAGCGCTTTGTGGGACGGGTCTTTCTTCTTCTTCGTCGTGAGGTCTGTCAAACCGGCGCTGGTAATTCCTCGGGACGTACTTAGCAGACGGCCTATGAGTCAGGATATACTCTTCAGCCATGGTGGCTGCTGCACTCAAGGTCTCCACCTGCTGTTCCTCTAAGTACGTCTTGAGGTCTCCAGCCAAACAATCCTTGAAGTCCTCGAGCAGAATCAGCTGCTCGAGGTCTTCCCTGGTCTCCACCTTCCGAGAGGCACACCATTCCTGGAAAAGTCGCTCCTTGATTGTAGCGAATTCGGTGAAAGTGTGCTCTGAGGTCTTTTTCAGGTTTCTGAACTTTTGCCTATACGCCTCAGGTACCAATTGGTACGCCATGAGCACAACATTCTTCACCTTGTCATAATCGCTGGAGTCGTCAAGGGATAACGTAGAGTAGGCGATTTGGGCCTTCCCAGTCAGGACTGACTGTATCATGATGGCCCAATTCTCCCTTGGCCACTCCAAAGAGGCAGCGACTTTCTCGAAGGCTGCAAAGAATTTTGACACTTCCTTCTCATGGAATTTGGGGACCATTTTGATGTTTCTTACCGGATCGAAACCACTGGTGTCCGTCGTTTGCCTCCGCCCACCTAACCGCAATACTTCTAGTTCATGTTGTCTCTCCTTTTCCTCTCTGTCCTGTCGTTCTTGCCTGTCTCGTTCTTCTCTCTCTCTTTCTCGTTCTTCCCTCTCTCGTCTCTCTTCTCTTTCTCGCTCTTCTTTTTCTCTGTCTCGTTCTTCTCGTTCTCGTTTCTCTTCTCTTTCTCGTTCTTCTCTCTCTCGTTTCTCTTCTCTTTCTCTCTCTACTTTCCTTTCTTCTAATTCTAAACGTCTCATCTCTAATTCTTTATCTTGTCTCTCTCGTTTCTCTTCTCTTTCTAATTCTAAACGCCTCATCGCCAATTCTTTTTCTTTCATTTCCATTTCTTTATCTTTTAATTCTCGTTCCATTTCTAACTGAGGGCTGTGATTTCCTGGTTTGCTCCTCTCTCCCTGCGCTTCCTCCTTGCCTCTGCTGCCCTGGCTCTCTCCTCCTTCGTCCTGTCCCTCTGCAGGAATACTTTTTTGTATCCCTCCATATGCTGCAGACGACTCTTCCTTTCGAGAATGTCCTCCTTCGTGGTTTCGTTTGTAAACACCACCTTTACAAGTCGGTTTCTGTCCTTGTACCAGCTCAACCTGAAAACCTTCTTAATGTTATGTACAGCCCCTTCCATCTGTAACCCCTTCAGTAGCCCATGTACTGCCTCTCTATCCTTGCCATTCCATTCTTGCCTGTTGGATCCTTCCTACTCTTTGATGCCTACAACTACCACTGATCTTTTTCTCTCCAGCAGTTGAGTGTGGTGCACCTTGTTTCTTCCTGTGACGTAGCTGCTTGCATTGCTACCTCCCTCACGCTGTCCATTGCTTCTGAGCTCTTTTTCAGTATATCCGCAAATGTATCAGGTACAGAGGCATTTCCTTCCAATGTAACATTCCCACCTTCCCTTTGGATGATAATCTGATGCTCGGTCCCTTTATTTTTCTCTGTGAGAGATTTGATCTCCTCCCTTGCTGATGCTAGCTCACTTTGCAGTTTGTTAATTGTAATCCTCATTTCATTCATCTCCCTCCTGAATTCCTCCAGAACTTGGGTTAGCAATTCCTTCGTTTGATCTCCCTGGCTGCTTCCCGTGTCCCTGTTGCGGCCTCTTGCCATTTGGCCCCTTGTCAAGAGAGAGAGCAAGGGAGAGAGAGAGCAAGGGAGAGAGAGCAAGAGAGAGAGAGAGCAAGAGAGAGAGAGAGAGCAAGAGAGAGAGAGAGCAAAAGAGAGCAGGAGAGAGCGATCAAGAGAGAGAGAGCAAGAGAGAGAGAACGTGTGTGCACGTGGTATGGGGTAAAGAGGAGGTGAGGTGTTCAGCTTACAGCAGGTAAGAGAGGTGGAAGAGAAGGAGTAAGAGAGGGGGTGGATTATGAGAGGTTTTATCTCCTTTCCACAAAAGGTGTTAATCCCTTCTAGCCTGTGTGCGCATGTGTGTGTGTGCATGCATACGTACGTGGGCTTCAGTGCATGCATGTGTGCGTGCGTGCGTGCGTGTGTGTGTGCGTGCGTGCGTGCATGCATGCATGCGTGCGTGCGTGTGCGTGTGTCACTAGTTTCTGTAAGCGGTAACTTCTACCCAGAATGAGCCACACCGAGATTTTAAATATATATACTATCCTGAACAAGAATTTGATAATATTTTACCTCACACTGATAACTTGACCAGAGAGGGGGTACATACCAGTATGTTTCCCGCTCACACAACTAGATGAGTAATGATGATGTATAGTTGACGATGGTGCTCCGTTGTCATCTTTCCACTTGGTGATTCTCTAAGTGCTAGTAGATTGACGATGTCGATTCTTTTCTACACTAATCTCTGGATACACAGTCACCACCCAACAAACACAGTCAGCAGTTCCACGGCGGGCCGTCCCCACCTGGCCGTCAGGTCAGGTCAGGTCACTACACGTTCCTCCACACTGTATGCACCGGTGATTCCACTAGCTACACTTTGTTTTTTTTTTTGCACTATCGCTAGCGATATGACTATGCTATGTAGCACCCTGCTAGCTACACACTGCGAGAGGCCAAATACTATGATCTAGCCTCAATAATCTTCAATGTCCCGAGAAATTGACGAATTTCCGCGGACATCGCTAATCGCGTGTGTCTCCTACCGTCGCTGGCCTACTCTGTGTGTGTGTGTGTGTATGTGTGTGTGTGTGTTTTGGGGTCTAGGCCAGGGGCCAGGTACAGTAACTGGTTATGGTGTTCAGCCTTGTGTGTGTGTGTGTGTGTGTGTGTGTGTGTGTGTGTGTGTGTGTGTGTGTGTGTGTGTGTACTCACCTAGTTGTGTTTGTGGGGGTTGAGCTCTGGCTCTTTGGTCCCGCCTCTCAACCGTCAATCAACAGGTGTACAGATTCCTGAGCCTATCGGGCTCTATCATATCTACACTTGAAACTGTGTATGGAGTCAGCCTCCACCACATCACCCCTAATGCAATCCATTTGTCAACCACTCTGACACTAAAAAAGTTCTTTCTAATATCTCTGTGGCTCATTTGGGCACTCAGTTTCCACCTGTGTCCCCTTGTGCGTGTTCCCCTTGTGTTAAATAGACTGTCTTTATCTACCCTATCAATTCCCTTCAGAATCTTGAATGTGGTGATCATGTCCCCCCTAACTCTTCTGTCTTCCAGCGAAGTGAGGTTTAATTCCCGTAGTCTCTCCTCGTAGCTCATACCTTTCAGCTCGGGTACTAGTCTGGTGGCAAACCTTTGAACCTTTTCCAGTTTAGTCTTATCCTTGACTAGATATGGACTCCATGCTGGGGCTGCATACTCCAGGATTGGCCTGACATA
This sequence comes from Procambarus clarkii, assembly GCF_040958095.1. Lineage (NCBI taxonomy): Eukaryota > Metazoa > Arthropoda > Malacostraca > Decapoda > Cambaridae > Procambarus > Procambarus clarkii. The sequence continues at coordinate 2,026,166 of NC_091168.1, forward strand.
TGTGGTATACAAAGTTCTGAATGATTCTTTACACAAGTTTCTGAATGCCGTTCGTATGCTGGCCAGCCTGGCATATGCCGCTGATGTTATCCGCTTGATATGTGCTGCAGGAGACAGGTCTGGCGTGATATCAACCCCCAAGTCTTTTTCCTTCTCTGACTCCTGAAGAATTTCCTCTCCCAGATGATACCTTGTATCTGGCCTCCTGCTCCCTACACCTATCTTCATTACATTACATTTGGTTGGGTTAAACTCTAACAACCATTTGTTCGACCATTCCTTCATTTGGTCTAGGTCTTCTTGAAGCCTCAAACTGTCCTCTTCTGTCTTAATCCTTCTCATAATTTTGGCATCGTCCGCAAACATTGAGAGAAATGAATCTATAGCCTCCGGGAGATCATTTACATATATCAGAAACAAGATAGGACCGAGTACAGAGCCCTGTGGGACTCCACTGGTGACCTCACGCCGATCGGAGGTCTCACCCCTCACCGTAACTCTCTGCTTCCTATTGCTTAGGTACTCCCATATCCACTGGAGCACCTTACCAGCTACACCTGCCTGTCTCTCCAGCTTATGTATCAGCCTCTTATGCGGTACTGTGTCAAAGGCTTTCCAACAATCCAAGAAAATGCAGTCCACCCAGCCCTCTCTTTCTTGCTTAACCTTTGTCATCTGGTTGTAGAATTCTATTAAGGCAGTCAGGCAAGATTTACCCTCCCTGAACCCATGTTGGCGATTTGTCACGAAGTCCCTTCTCTCCAGATGTGTTACCAGGTTTTTTTCTCACTATCTACTCCATCACCTTGCATGGTATACAAGTCAAGGACACTGGCCTGTAGTTCAGTGCCTCCTGCCTGTCGCCATTTTTGTATATTGGGACCACATTCGCCGTCTTCCATATTTCTGGTAGGTCTCCTGTCTCCAGTGATCTACTATACACTATGGAGAGTGGCAAGCAAAGTACCTCTGCACAGTCTTTCAGTACCCATACAAGATTCCGTCTGGACCAACAGCCTTTCTAATATCCAGGTTCAGCAGGTGTCTCTTGACCTACTCTCTCGTAATTTCGAACTCTTCCAAGGCCGCCTGGTTTACTTCCCTTTCTCCTAGCACAGTGACCTCACCTTGTTCTGTTGTGAAGACCTCTTGGAACCTCTTGTTGAGTTCATCACGCACCTCTTTGTCATTCTCTGTATACCTGTCCTCGCCTGTTCTAAGTTTCACTACCTGTTATTTCACTGTTGTTTTCCTTCTGATGTGACTGTGGAGTAGCTTTGGTTCGGTCTTGGCCTTGTTTGCTATATCATTTTCATAACTTTTCTCTGCTTCTCTTCTCACTCTAACATACTCATTTCTGGTTCTCTGGTATCTCTCTCTGCTTTCTGGTGTTCCGTTATTCCGAAAGTTAGAATCGGAATTCCGAAAGTTAGACGGAATCTCGCCATGGGTATTGAAAGAGTGTGCAGGAGCACTTTGCTTACCACTCTCCATAGTGTATAATAGGAAACTGGAAACGGGAGACCTACCAGAAATATGGAAGACTGTTAATGAAGTACCAATATACAAAAAGGGTGACAGACAAGAGGCACTGAACTACAGGCCAGTGTCCTTAACTTGTATACCATGCAAGGTGATGGAGAAGATTGTGAGAAAAAACCTAGTAACACATCTGGAGAGAAGAGACTTCGTGACAACCCATCAACATGGGTTCAGGGAGGGTAAATCTTGTTAAGCTAGAAAGAGAAGGGTGGGCGGACTGCATTTTTTTGGACTGTCGGAAAGCCTTTGACACAGTACCCCATAAAAGGTTGATGCATAAGCCAGAGAAACTGGCAGGAGTAACTGGTAGGGCGCTCCAGTGGATAAGGGAGTACCTAAGCAATAGGAAGCAGAGAGTTACAGTGAGGGGTGAGACCTCAGACTGGCGTGAAGTCACCAGTGGAGTCCCACAGGGCTCTGTACTTGGAACTATCCTGTTTCTGATATACGTAAATGATCTCCCAGAGGGTATAGACTCATTCCTCTCAATGTTTGCTGACGACGCCAAAATTATGAGGAGGATTAACACAGAGGAGGACAGCTTGAGGCTCCAAGAAGACCTGGACAAGCTGCAGGAATGGTCGAACAAATGGCTGTTAGAGTTTAACCCAAGCAAATGTAATGTAATGAACATAGGGGTAGGAAGAAGGAGACCAGATACAAGGTACCATTTGGGAGATGAAATACTTCAAGAGTCAGAGAGAGAGAAACACCTAGGGGTTGATATCACGCCAGACCTGTCCCCTGATGCTCATATCAAGAGGATAACATCAGCAGCATATGCCAGGTTGGCTAACATAAGAACGGCCTTTAGAAACTTGTGTAAGGAATCTTTCAGAACATTATATACCACATATGTCAGACCAATCCTGGAGTATGCGGCTCGAGCATGGAGTCCATATCTAGTCAAGCATAAGACTAAACTGGAAAAGGTTCAAAGGTTTGCCACCAGACTAGTACCCGAGCTGAGAGGTATGAGCTACGAGGAGAGACTACGGGAATTAAACCTCACTTCGTTGGAAGACAGAAGAGTTGGGGGGGACATGATCACCACATTCAAGTTTTTAAAGGGAATCGACAGGGTTGATAAAGACAGTCTATTTAATACAAGGGGCACACGCACTAGGGGACACAGGTGGAAACTGAGTGCCCAAATGAGCCACAGAGATATTAGAAAGAACTTTTTTAGTGTCAGTGGTTCACAAATGGAATGCATTAGGAAGCGATGTGGTGGAGGCTGACTCCATACACAGTTTCAAGTGTAGATATGATAGAGCCCAATAGGCTCAGGAACCTGTACACCTGTTGATTGACGGGACCAAAGAGCCAGAGCTCAACCCCCGCCAGCTCAACTAGGTGAGTACACACACACGCACATGTACCATGTGTGTGTGTGTGTGTGTACTCACCTAGTTGTGTTTGCGGGGGTTGAGCTCTGGCTCTTTGGTCCCGCTTCTCAACCGTCAATCAACAGGTGTACAGATTCCTGAGCCTATCGGGCTCTATCATATCTACACTTGAAACTGTGTATGGAGTCAGCCTCCACCACATCACCCCCTAATGCATTCCATTTGTCAACCACTGACACTAAAAAAGTTCTTTCTAATATCTCTGGCTCATTTGGGCACTCAGTTTCCACCTGTGTCCCCTTGTGTTAAATAGACTGTCTTTATCTACCCTATCAATTCCCTTCAGAATCTTGAATGTGGTGATCATGTCCCCCCTAACTCTTCTGTCTTCCAGCGAAGTGAGGTTTAATTCCCGTAGTCTCTCCTCGTAGCTCATACCTCTCAGCTCGGGTACTAGTCTGGTGGCAAACCTTTGAACCTTTTCCAGTTTAGTCTTATCCTTGACTAGATATGGACTCCATGCTGGGGCTGCATACTCCAGGATTGGCCTGACATATGTGGTATACAAAGTTCTGAATGATTCTTTACACAAGTTTCTGAATGCCGTTCATATGTTGGCCAGCCTGGCATATGCCGCTGATGTTATCCGTTTGATATGTGCTGCAGGAGACAGGTCTGGCGTGATATCAACCCCCAAGTCTTTTTCCTTCTCTGACTCCTGAAGAATTTCCTCTCCCAGATCATACCTTGTATCTGGCCTCCTGCTCCCTACACCTATATTCATTACATTACATTTGGTTGGGTTAAACTCTAACAACCATTTGTTCGACCATTCCTTCAGCTTATCTAGGTCTTCTTGAAGCCTCAAACAGTCCTCTTCTGTTTTAATCCTTTTCATAATTTTAGCATCGTCCGCAAACATTGAGAGAAATGAATCGATACCCTCCGGGAGATCATTTACATATATTAGAAACAAGATAGGACCGGGTACAGAGCCCTGTGGGACTCCACTGGTAACTTCACGCCAATCGGAGGTCTCACCCTTCACTGTAACTCTCTGCTTCCTATTACTTAGATACTCCCTTATCCACTGGAGCACCTTACCAGCTACACCTGCCTGTCTCTCCAGCTTATGTACCATCCTCTTATGCGGTACTGTGTCAAAGGCTTTCCGACAATCCAAGAAAATGCAGTCCGCCCAGCCTTCTCTTTCTTGCTTAATCTTTGTCACCTGATCGTAGAATTCTATCAAGCCTGTAAGGCAAGATTTACCCTCCCTGAACCCATGTTGGCGATTTGTCACGAAGTCCCTTCTCTCCAGATGTGTTACCAGGTTTTTTCTCACGATCTTCTTCATCACCTTGCATGGTATACAAGTCAAGGACACTGGCCTGTAGTTCAGTGCCTCTTGCCTGTCGCCCTTTTTGTATATTGGGACCACATTCGCCGTCTTCCATATTTCTGGTAGGTCTCCCGTCTCCAGTGACTTACTATACACTATGGAGAGTGGCAAGCAAAGTGCCTCTGCACACTCTTTCAGTATCCATGGTGAGATCCCATCTGGACCAAGAGCCTTTCTAACATCCAGATCCAGCAGGCGTCTCTTGACCTCCTCTCTCGTAATTTCGAACTCTTCCAAGGCCACCTGGTTTACCTCCCTTTCTCCTAGCACAGTGACCTCACCTTGTTCTATTGTGAAGACCTCTTGGAACCTCTTGTTGAGTTCTTCACACACCTCTCTGTCATTCTCTGTATACCTGTCCTCGCCTGTTCGAAGTTTCAATACCTGTTCTTTCACTGTTGTTTTCCTTCTGATGTGACTGTGGAGTAGCTTTGGTTCGGTCTTGGCTTTGTTTGCTATATCATTTTCAAAACTTTTCTCTGCTTCTCTTCTCACCCTGACGTACTCATTCCTGGTTCTCTGGTATCTCTCTCTGCTTTGTGTGTGTGTGTGTTGGGGTCTAGGCCAGGGACCAGGTACAGCAACCGGTTATGGTATTCAGCCTCGAGTGTGTACTCACATAATTGTGCTTGCGGGGGTTGAGCTCTAGCTGTTTGGTCCCGCCTCTCAACAGACAATCAACTAGTATACAGTGTTGGAAATTTCCAACAATAATACAACACTGTTGTATTATTATTAATTATTACTAAATCTACTAATCACTGTAGTAATTAAAATTAACCAAACGCAGAGTTCACATGTACTAATAATTACATCTGTACAATAAGGCTAGAATTCTTACGTCACCAGACGCCAGTATTGTGTCAGATTCCATTATAATAAACACATCTATATCCAGTGTGTCTGAGAATTGAGTTTGATTCTCTATAAAATAACGGTGTTCTGTGTGATAATTATTTACAGATAAACTGATTCCCAACTAATGCCAAATAGAGCGTTTATAGTTATAACTGTTATCTGGTAATAAATTTAACATCAGACGTGAATGCCCTGGAGAGACTTTAATTCATCTCCATTGTTCGTTTACCATCGTAAAACGAGCAAATAATAATGTTTAACTTCTCTGAATAATAAACCCGTCCATATCCAAGCATTTCAATCGCAACTGCGAGAAATGATATTATTCGTAGTAAATAATTTGTGTATCAAATGGGGGACGCGGAGCGGGGCAGAGAGAGACGTCATTACCCAAGCGGGCTTACCACGAGACGCTCCGACCCAAGGAGACGCCTTGCTGGAGAGGACGTCACCGAGAGTGTGTGTAGGCGTCCACGAGGGAAGAAAGTCGCCACTGTGAGGTGTGAAGATTAGTTGCAGAATATAGCATCTTAGCTGGTGTCAGTGTCACGGGAACCTGTTAATTTGTTCCGTGTAGTCCAACGTGACCGGCCAGAGAAGCGCATCAACATCTAGGCTAGGCTCGACACCACGTGTCCGTTATTACGACGCCAGAACCTAGGACGCGAACTTCGGCAAGCCTTAACTTACACAGTGCCTTATTAGCTAAGTACCTTTATTCCCATTTGATACATCATTTTGGAGGGGTTATAGCTGGGTAGCTTGTCATCACGCCGAGCGACTTAAATAAAACACAGGTTAATATCTGTTTCTTCTCTCCATTTTAATTTTCTTGAACATAGATATTTAGCAGCCTAATATGTTGCTACTGAATATATTTTGATTTGCACCGTGTGTGAAGAATTCCCCGAGCTGTCATTTCCCATGTTAATCATCTCCAAGTGTTCCATGATGAGTTCAGGAGATTCCGAGGATGAGTCATAACCGATGTCTTGGAAAACGTCTTCAAGCTAAGACCCTTTTCCGTATTCCTTAAATTACATTATCTGTAGTATATTATTCTTGCGGATCACTGTTTTCTGGATTAACATGTGTTTATTATAATCATTAATTTCTTATGTTCATAATCTATGTTTTTATTAGTGATTGTTTTATTGATTCTATAATTGGTCATAGGAATAGGTTATTGCATAATAAACTGGTGTACGAACCACACTAGTTCCTAGACATATATGAAGTTCTAGTAATACCCCCCCATTGTAGGTGTTTGAGGCTTTGATTCAGTTAAATTATATACAGCCCATTAATTATACAAGTGATTATATTTTCTAGTATTTTATCCATAGCTACTGGTTCTTCTAGGAATTTTTTAATGATCACATTTTATTAGTTTCCCTCTTTACTATAAAAGCGGGTGGTCCTTCGTAATTGATTTTCATTACATTAATATTTAAATAAATAGTCAAGCCCCAAATGTCCCACATTATGGTCCTTCGAACCGGATAAACATAAATTATAATTATAAATAATAGCTAGTAATAACTAATCCTTATGTGACGTAGTTTAGATTAGCCATTTAATCAATTGTGTCTACCAACAGCGTAACACATAAGTTAGTCTAAGTCACACCAATTCATTGCTACTTTCACCTCATGTATAAGGTAGCACTCGTGGGACACAGTCAATTACCCACAACACTTAGACCTATACCTCATATAGAAGTAAGAATCTTTAGGTCACCAGGAGCAACAGCTCATAACGTTTATAACAATTCCACACTAACACCTGCGTTAGAGTGGCCTCACCATCTAACCATTATATACTTAGGTGGTAATGACATCCATCCTACTCGTCATCCAGCTGAGGTGATCAAGCACCTTAAAGCCATAATTTCTTCTTTCAAGCTCATCAGTAATTCGGTAGTATTCACGTTAGTGGAACCTCGCCAACCAAGTCAAGATAATCGTTGGGGAGTAACACCAGAATACTACCAGAGAGCTGCTAAGTACATAAATTTCAGGCTGAAAAAACGAGTGAGATTGGATGCCACTTATATCCAATTTACAGCCAGACTTTATAAACAAAACCTGGCCACAGATGGTGTACACTTGTCAGGTGAGTTTAGGTTGCATGTGGTTGACAAGTTGATCAACACCATCAACTATCACAAACGGCTGTGGCTAGCAAGCCAAACTTAACTGTACATAATTGTTTTCACTTGTGTGTGCAAGTGCACACTTATAAACTATAAAAAACAAAAAACCCAAAAATACAGCACAATTATATTCACCTTACTGCACCACAATAATCTTTACCAATCTTATTAGGTAGAATTTAGGCTGAGATTGTGCTGAATTTGGTACAAGCCCAGACTAAATAAATTTATAGTTCTTAGGTAGGAATTATCACGACTAGACTTAAGCTAGTCAGTAGTGTATGGATTGTACTATTTGTGCTGACCCTATCCAGGGTGGGATTAAATTTTGAGATAACTCTGATTGTAGTGTCTCCATAATATTTCTCTTGTACTCATTATTTGTGTATCTATTTTGTGTATTGCTGGATGATCCCCATTACCTCTAATGGTTATATAGAAGAGCTAACCGGACGAGAACTAGTGGTGAAGTTCAGACAATGCACAAAATATTTAGCTATCTCTTGTTAGGTAGGTAAAACTATAGTCTATTCAAGTATATTAGGCTATTCTCATTGATATTGAACTCCACTGAATGAGTCAATATCCCAGTTATCTCAGTAACAAATATTTACTGACAAATCAGCCTTTACCCAACAAAATGGAAACGGCTACCAAAATGAAAAGAACCCTTATCGGTCTGAAAGGTCATTTGACCCGACAGATTAATAAATGCCAAAATCTGTCACAACAGTCAACTGTTGATTACTTTGAATTAGAAGATTTACTACAAGTTGCTGAAAGCAAATTTGCCCATATTAAGCAACACATGAGTCTGTATTTGACAGAACTTCACTCAACTTCTGTAGATAGTAGTGAACTTGAGGAGGTTATAGATGAGTTAGCTCAGTATGAAGAAGATATACGGGTTAAACTTCTACCCTTTAAGAAGCAAATTGCTAAAAACAAGCTGACAGTAGCTTCTGCTGCACGCACAGATCCTGAGGTCAAATTACCTCAAATCAATATACCCACATTCTCTGGTAATGAGAACGAAAGTTGGGATGATTTCTGGAGTAAATTCGTAGATGCAGTAGACTCTAAAGCTAACATTCCTCAAACCACCAAATTCACTTATTTATAAGGCTTGTTACGAAATGAAGCCTTGAAAGTAATCTCTAATATAACACTGACCAGTGATGGTTACACATTAGCTGTTCAATTGCTCAAAACCAACTACGATAACACGGAGAGAACTATTACTGTCTTAGTTCAAAAATGGCTAGATTTACCCTCTGCTAATAATTCCACAGATTCTCTCCAAATTTTCTGACTAGAGTTAGAGTCTTTACTCAAGGCCTTAAGCCTTAAAGTCCAAATTCAGTCAGCTGAATGGATGACCAAAGTAGTTGTTAGGCGAAAATTGCCAAGAGAAACTTTAGATAAGTTGTGTACTATGTACAATAAGACCTTTCTGACTTTGAAAGAAATCACAGAAGGTCTACATACCTTAGTCGAAAGACAAAGAGCCAACCAAGTCGGGGAGAAAGTTTCAAACTCCTCTACTAACTCCCATCGTAACTCAGCTCAAATTGACACTTCAGTCAAACAAAAAATGACTTTAAATAAGTCTAATAAATTTAAATCTAGGACTGCTCCATCCACTGGAAAGGGGAGTGGTAATGTAGGTACTTATTCGGTGTCTCCTTCTGAGATAACCAATGACTTGTCTACTTAAGAGACCAAGTCAAACAAGGAGAGAAGGTGTCTGTTCTGTAATCAGGGACATGCCACCTACCAATGCTCTGTTTATCCTACTTATAATACTAGGATTAAAAGGTTGCAAGAAATACACAAGTGCACCAGGTGCATGGGCTCTCATGATCCCAAAAAATGTGTAGTGCAGCTACGTTCCTGCAATAGATGCAACCAAGGTGAACATCACTACGCCTTATGTAGAAAATCTTCTACACCAACCATGACCACTGGGGAGAATTCCACCAATTCTACCACAGTGCAATATTGCAAAGTGCATCAAGAAATAAATGTACTTGCTACTGAGTCAGGCAATAATACCACTCTGCCTACAGCTCAACTTAGACTAATAAACAGGAGATCTAGAGTTAACACTAGAGGTCTTTTTGATCAAGGATCACGGAAAACCTTCATTACACAACAGTTAGTAGAGCAGTTAAAATTAAAACCTGCCAAAAGTGTGAGGTTAAATATTTCTGGTTTCTTGACTAATAGTGGACCTCGTGAATACCAAGTAGTTAAGGTATTAGTGAGACTTGGATCTTCCACTAGTCCAATACAAGCGGTAGTAGTAGATAAACTTCCTACAGACCTGCAGGACACAGGGTTAGCTCGCACTGCGAGACATCTTAAACGAAACCGCACGAGGCTAGCAGATTATAAAATAAATTCTGACTGCCTCACTGATGTTGGAATACTTATAGGCGCGGATCATTATTACAAATTTATAACTGGATGCACCAGACAACACGGAATGAATTTGTTGTCATCTGCTGGAGGCAAATTGCTTACTGGACCGGTGCTTTTCCGACAAAATCCAGCGTCAACAAACCAACAATCTAATAACATAATAGTGGCGTGACTAGGCCTGGAACAGTCACCCCTACGTTTCAGAGAAATATCTGAAGATATTGAGTCTGATCCACCTGTACATCGTCTGTGGGATTTAGACACTTTAGGTATTATCCCTGAACAACCAAGCCCTGATGATATGTGGACTTACCAGCAATATCTGGATACAGTTGTCTATAAAAATAAACAATACTGGGTAAGACTCCCATGGAAGTTGAATCATCCACAACTTCCAGTTAATTATTTTATGGCAGCCTCACAATTGCAGTCTCAATTAGCACGACTACAGAAGCAGCCAGACAAACTGAACATGTATCATCAACTCATCCAACAACAACTTAACAGTAAATTTATTGAAGTTGTTGATAATGATGACCGAAAATTAGGTCATTATTTACCTCATCACGCTGTGGTGAAAGACTCATTGACAACCCCTATTCGTATTGTCTTTAACTGTAGTGCTAAAGCAAAGCCAAGCAGTGTGTCTCTAAATGAATGTCTCCAAACGGGACCTAGCCTAACACAAAGGCTACATGATGTGCTGTTACGATTCCGCACTGGCGTTTTCGCCTATACTGGTGATATCAGCAAAGCTTTCCTCCGAGTAGGTTTGCAGGAGGAAGATCGTAACTACACAAAGTTTCTCTGGATTAAGGATCCACTGGATCCTAACAGTGATATCATCACATATCGTTTTGCCTCAGTATTATTGGGAGCTACGTCCTCACCGTTTCTTTTGCAAGCAACATTAGACACACATTTGAGGAAGTCAAATAGCTCTTATAAGGCAGACATTAGCGACAACTTGTATGTCGACAATTTCCAGGGAACAACTAATGATCAAACTAATTTGGTAGAAATCTACCATGAGGCTAACCGTGAGCTATTAGGGGCTAATATGCCACTGCAGTCATGGGCCTCAAATAATGAATTACTCAACCAGGTAATCGAGAAAGAATTTCCAGGTTATCAGGTACCCAATCAATTAAAGGTTCTAGGCGTGGAATGGAACACCGGTACTGATGAGATGAATGTCAAGTCAGTACAAACCGATAACTCAACCCTTACCATGAGAACATTGCTCTCGTTTGTCAGTCAACCATTTGACCCTTTAGGCTTACTTAGTCCTATATTAATAAAGGGCAAACTCCTAATGCAGGAGTGCTGGCAGAAACATATGGGATGGGATGATCCGTTACCAAGTGAGTTACAAGCTAAATGGCAGATACTCTCAACAGATTTTAATCAGTTAGGTGTTTTGAAATTTCCTCGTAATGCTTCAGGACCAAACTTACCCACCAATTTGCACGTTTTCTGCGATGCCTCTGGCAAAGCATATGGCGCTGTAGCCTACTTAGTTAATAGTGCACAATCAATTTTGCTCACATCTAAAGCAAAAGTTGCTCCCATTAAGAAGAGATCTTTAACTCAAATGGAGTTGACTGCATTGCTGGTGGGAGTAAGATTGGCTCATTGCCTGACAAAGACCCTCAATAATATCCACTTTGGTGAGATTGTCGTGTGGTCAGACAATGAGGCAGTCTTACAATGGGTAAGAAACAACAACAACAAGACTCCCTACGTCAGTAATCGTGTTAGGGAAATTCATGAGTTATCTGCTGGATATAAATTCAGACATGTTCCTACTAAGGACAATCCTGCAGATTATTTATCTCGAGGATTAACACTAAAACAACTCATCAAGTCTTCGCTGTGGTTCAATGGACCTTCATGGCTTGTTGGTGTTCAGTGGCCCAAACAAAAGCCACAAGTCATAGTGACCAATATCACCACTCCCATGAAAGAACCAGAACCTCAACGAATCTTAGCCATTGATCCTCACAATTATTCTAACTTAAGTAAGTTATTAAGAGTGACTGCACATGTGTTTGATTTTCTTGCTAAGATAGGAATTCGACATAAGTTTCCCAATCCTATCCTCTACTGGATCAAACGTGCACAACAAGAGACATATGGAAACGAGTATGAAAATCTTTCAGATAAATTAACTAAGTCTCTAGGTATCTGGTATGATGCCAACACTCATAATATACTAAGATGTAGAGGACGTTTGCTTCATGCAAAAATTGATCTAGACACAAAGAATCCAATTCTTCTACCGCATCACCACATCATCACTAAACTTCTAGTTTTACATCACCATCAATATGGTACTTTGCATGGTGGAGTGTTAGATACTCTCACCGACCTTAGTCAAAAGTACTGGCTTCCTCAAGGTCGTCAGACAGGCAAGTCAATAATTAAACTCTGTGTAATCTGTAAAAGATACGTTGCTAGAGTATGTCCTTACCCAGGACCTCCACCACTCCCTGAAGAAAGAGTAGTTCATCTTCGTCCTTTTGAAACCACTGGTGTTGATTACACAGGAGCCTTACTTCTCACTGGCAACCCAGACAAGATACCAGTGAAAGCATACATTTGTCTCTTTACGTGTGCAACAACCAGAGGCGTACATTTGGAAGTGACTTCAGATATGAGTGCTGAAGCCTTCATCCAAGCCTTCCGCAGATTTGCAGCTCGCAGATCTTGTCCCAAACTAATGATATCGGACAATGGTTCCAATTTTGTGGCAGGAGAAGCTTGTCTGCGAGAAGTCTTGAATCACCCAGAAGTACAGTCAGTCCTACAGAGACGACAATGTCACTGGAAATTTATAGCACCAAGAGCCCCTTGGCAAGGTGGGTTCTATGAGCGAATGATAGGCACAGTCAAGAAGTGTTTAAGAAAAGCTTTACACAGACAAAAGGTCAGTTACTCCGAGCTCCAAACCATTGTTGTGGAAATCGAGGCGCGAGTCAATAACCGCCCATTAACATACCTGTCTGATGATTTCTCCCAGAGAGAACCTCTGAGTCCCTCACACTTGATACATGGAGGTCTACTGAGCCCTCTCATCCCTTTAGCCGAAGAGGACCCCGTGGACCCGTCACATGTAACCAGAGGTGACTTGGTGGAAAGCTACCAACATCTCTCAAGGGTTATTAACAGGTGGAATGAGGTGTGGACTCGAGAGTACCTCACAGCTCTACGAGAGTACCACTACGGAGCTTCGAGTCCTTATAATAAAGTGCAACTTAAACCAGGGGACCTAGTACTAGTCGACAGTGATGGACCAAGGTCAGAGTGGCCCATAGGCAAAATTGTTGCCATTCACCCAGATCATCAAGGTGTCCTGAGAGTAGTGAAAGTTTTATGCTGAGGCAACACTACTCTAAAAACTTTAGAGAAGCTGGTTCCTCTCGAATTGGCCGAACGAGAGTATCAACCAGAACCAGTTTCTCCAGTAGTTTCCGAGGATAGTAATTCTGATCCACTGAGCAACCGTCCCACTAGAGCTGCTGCTCAACAATGTAATCGGAGACTACAAACCTATTACAGCTCTGACCAAGAGTAAATCCCTTTACATCCAATTTAAGCAACCATGATGATACTGTGGTGTGGTGTCAAGTAACAAACCATTACAAGTCACTATGACCCAGGACATTCTCATCACAGTAAATTCTCTGTTGTTTAAATTGTGTGATTTAAATCTTTAATTGTTGTACAGGCTATGAATAACATTATTTATCTAGAGTATCTGAGAGTTTGCAGACTTTGAGACTTTGTAACATACACATTACATGTCATAGCGACACCAGTCCCAGAGTCTATTGTAAGCTTTCTTAATTATCAAATTTAGGTAATTCTTAATAACATGTTCCATTTAACATGAAATCAGCAAGACTTAAGTTTCTTGTATGTCCTTGACAAATATGGGACATTCGTTATGTGTGTACTAACATACTAATATACTAATCTTAATACCAACTTCGGGGTGGGTGTGTCAGTACTCCACATTACACTGCGACCCTAAAATTCTCCCCCCGGAGTTATGTTGGAAATTTCCAACAATAATACAACACTGTTGTATTATTATTAATTATTACTAAATCTACTAATCACTGTAGTAATTAAAATTAACCAAACACAGAGTTCACATGTACTAATAATTACATCTGTACAATAAGGCTAGAATTCTTACGTCACCAGACGCCAGTATTGCGTCAGATTCCATTATAATAAACACATCTATATCCAGTGTGTCTGAGAATTGAGTTTGATTCTCTATAAAATAACGGTGTTCTGTGTGATAATTATTTACAGATAAACTGATTCCCAACTAATGCCAAATAGAGCGTTTATAGTTATAACTGTTATCTGGTAATAAATTTAACATCACGCGTGAATGCCCTGGAGTGACTTTAATTCATCTCCATTGTTCGTTTACCATCGTAAAACGAGCAAATAATAATATTTAACTTCTCTGAATAATAAACCCGTCCTTATCCGAGCATTTCAATCGCAACTGCGAGAAATGATATTATTCATAGTAAATAATTTGTGTATCAAATGGGGGATGCGGAGTGGGGCAGAGAGAGACGCCATTACCCAAGCGGGCTTATCACGAGACGCTCCGACCCAAGGAGACGCCTTGCTGGAGAGGACGCCACCGAGTGTGTGTGTAGGCGTCCACGAGGGAAGAAAGTCGCCACTGTGAGGTGTGAAGATTAGTTGCAGAATATAGCAACTTAGCTGGTGTCAGTGTCACGGGAACCTGTTAATTTGTTCCGTGTAGTCCAACGTGACCGGCCAGAGAAGCGCGTCAACATCTAGGCTAGGCTCGACACCACGTGTCCGTTATTACGACGCCAGAACCTAGGACGCGAACTTCGGCAAGCCTTAACTTACACAGTGCCTTATTAGCTAAGTACCTTTATTCCCATTTGATACATCATTTTGGAGGGGTTATAGCTGGGTAGCTTGTCATCACGCCGAGCGACTTAAATAAAACACAGGTTAATATCTGTTTCTTCTCTCCATTTTAATTTTCTTGAACATAGATATTTAGCAGCCTAATATGTTGCTACTGAATATATTTTGATTTGCACCGTGTGTGAAGAATTCCCCGAGCTGTCATTTCCCATGTTAATCATCTCCAAGTGTTCCATGATGAGTTCAGGAGATTCCGAGGATGAGTCATAACCGATGTCTTGGAAAACGTCTTCAAGCTAAGACCCTTTTCCGTATTCCTTAAATTACATTATCTGTAGTATATTATTCTTGCGGATCACTGTTTTCTGGATTAACATGTGTTTATTATAATCATTAATTTCTTATGTTCATAATCTATGTTCTTATTGGTGATTGTTTTATTGATTCTATAATTGGTCATAGGATTTGGTTATTGCATAATGAACTGGTGTACGAACCACACTAGTTCCTAGACATATATGAAGTTCTAGTAATACCCCCCCCAATGTAGGTGTTTGAGGCTTTGATTCAGTTAAATTATATACAGCCCATTAATTATACAAGTGATTATATTTTCTAGTATTTTATCCATAGTTACTGGTTCTTCTAGGAATTTTTTAATGATCACATTTTATTAGTTTCCCTCTTTACTATAAAAGCGGGTGGTCCTTCGTAATTGATTTTCATTACATTAATATTTAAATAAATAGAGTCAAGCCCCAAATGTCCCACATACAGGTTCCTGAGCTTACTGGGCTCTATCATATCTTCACTTGAAGCTGTGTATGGAGTCAGCTTCCATCACATCACTTCCTAATGCATTCCATTTCACTACTACTCTTCACTGAAAAAATCTTTCTAACGTCTCTATGGCTCATTTGGGCGCTCAATTTCCACCTGTGTCCCCTACTGCGAGTGCCCCTTGTGGTAAATAGTCTGTCTTTATCTACCCTATCAATTCCACTGAGAATTTTGTATGTGGTGATCATGTCGCCTCTAACACTTTTGTCTCTCAGTGACGTGAGGTTTAATTCCCGTAGTCTCTACTCGTAGCTTCCTCATTACCCACACGAGGCAGCTACTATTGACCCACACGAGGCAGCTACTATTGAGCCACACGAGGCAGCTACTATTGACCCACACGAGGCAGCTACTAATGACCCACAAGAGGCAGCTACTATTGACCCACACGAGGCAGCTACTATTGACCCACAAGAGGCAGCTACTATTGACCCACACGAGGCAGCTACTATTGACCCACAAGAGGCAGCTACTATTGACCCACAAGAGGCAGCTACTATTGACCCACAAGAAGCAGCTACTATTGACCCACACGAGGCAGCTACTATTGACCCACAAGAGGCAGCTACTATTGACCCACAAGAGGCAGCTAATATTGACCCACACGTGGCCGCTACTATTGACCCACAAGAGGCAGCTACTATTGACCCACAAGAGGCAGCTACTATTGACCTACACGAGGCAGCTACTATTGACCCATAAGAGGCAGCTACTATTGACCCCCATGAGGCAGCTACTATTGACCCACACGAGGCAGCTATTATTGACCCACAAGAGGCAGCTACTATTGACCCACAAGAGGCAGCTACTGTTGACCCCCATGAGGCAGCTACTATTGACCCACAAGAGGGAGCTACTATTGACCCACACGAGGCAGCTACTATTGACCCACACGAGGCAGCTACTATTGACCCACAAGAGGCAGCTGCTATTGACCCACACGAGGCAGCTACTATTGACCCACAAGAGGGAGCTACTATTGACCCACTCGAGGCAGCTACTATTGACCCACAAGAGGGAGCTACTATTGACCCACAAGAGGGAGCTACTATTGACCCACACGAGGCAGCTACTATTGACCCACAAGAGGCAGCTGCTATTGACCCACACGAGGCAGCTACTATTGACCCACACGAGGCAGCTACTATTGACCCACAAGAGGCAGCAACTATTGACCCACAAGAGGCAGCTACTATTGACCCACACGAGGCAGCTACTATTGACCCACAAGAGGCAGCTACTATTGACCCACACGAGGCAGCTACTATTGACCCACACGAGGCAGCTACTATTGACCCACACGAGGCAGCTACTATTGACCCACAAGAGGCAGCTACTATTGACCCACAAGAGGCAGCTACTATTGACCCCCAGGAGGCAGCTACTATTGACCCACAAGAGGCAGCTACTATTGACCCACAAGAGGGAGCTACTATTGACCCACACGAGGCAGCTACTATTGACCCACACGAGGCAGCTACTATTGACCCACAAGAGGCAGCTACTATTGACCCACACGAGGCAGCTACTATTGACCCACAAGAGGCAGCTACTATTGACCCACAAGAGGCAGCTACTATTGACCCACAAGAAGCAGCTACTATTGACCCACACGAGGCAGCTACTATTGACCCACAAGAGGCAGCTACTATTGACCCACAAGAGGCAGCTAATATTGACCCACACGTGGCCGCTACTATTGACCCACAAGAGGCAGCTACTATTGACCCACAAGAGGCAGCTACTATTGGCCTACACGAGGCAGCTACTATTGACCCATAAGAGGCAGCTACTATTGACCCCCATGAGGCAGCTACTATTGACCCACACGAGGCAGCTATTATTGACCCACAAGAGGCAGCTACTATTGACCCACAAGAGGCAGCTACTGTTGACCCCCATGAGGCAGCTACTATTGACCCACAAGAGGGAGCTACTATTGACCCACACGAGGCAGCTACTATTGACCCACACGAGGCAGCTACTATTGACCCACAAGAGGCAGCTGCTATTGACCCACACGAGGCAGCTACTATTGACCCACAAGAGGGAGCTACTATTGACCCACTCGAGGCAGCTACTATTGACCCACAAGAGGGAGCTACTATTGACCCACAAGAGGGAGCTACTATTGACCCACACGAGGCAGCTACTATTGACCCACAAGAGGCAGCTGCTATTGACCCACACGAGGCAGCTACTATTGACCCACACGAGGCAGCTACTATTGACCCACAAGAGGCAGCAACTATTGACCCACAAGAGGCAGCTACTATTGACCCACACGAGGCAGCTACTATTGACCCACAAGAGGCAGCTAATATTGACCCACACGAGGCAGCTACTATTGACCCACACGAGGCAGCTACTATTGACCCACACGAGGCAGCTACTATTGACCCACAAGAGGCAGCTACTATTGACCCACAAGAGGCAGCTACTATTGACCCCCATGAGGCAGCTACTATTGACCCACAAGAGGGAGCTACTATTGACCCACACGAGGCAGCTACTATTGACCCACACGAGGCAGCTACTATTGACCCACAAGAGGCAGCTACTATTGACCCACACGAGGCAGCTACTATTGACCCACAAGAGGCAGCTGCTATTGACCCACAAGAGCCAGCTACTATTGACCCACAAGAGGCAGCCACTATTGACCCACAAGAGGCAGCTACTATTGACCCACACGAGGCAGCTACTATTGACCGACACGAGGCAGCTACTATTGACCGACACGAGGCAGCTACTATTGACCCACAAGAGGCAGCTGGTCACTCCCAGGAAAGTGTTATCATGGTATTCACACACACGTGACTGAGTCTCTGTATGTAAACAAACGTTGCCTCGCCTCTTACAAACGTCAGTCTTTAATATCCCTCGTGCTCATGTTCTAACATTGTGTCCCTTTGGTATTTGGTGTTGTGTGGGATAGGCAGCCCGTCCGGTGTACCAAGGTGGCCGTTGTCAGTGGCTCATCATCCCCAGAACGCAGCTCACATGAGTTAGCTCACCATCACGTATCTATCCACCAAGGCCTGATGGACAGAGGCATCCGCTCATATTATAAGTACAACGTTGGCAAACGTCTCACCAAGCCCGGGATTCGAACGCCAGACCAATGTATTGTGGCCCCGGTGGACTAGCTCCTGCTCTACTGGTGCTCCAGTGTTATTCCTGGACAATGTGTTGTGGCCCGGTGGACTAGCCTCTGCTCTACTGGTGCTCCAGTGTTGTTCCTGGACAATGTATTGTGGCCCCGGTGGACTAGCTCCTGCTCTACTGGTGCTCCAGTGTTGTTCCTGGACAATGTATGGTGAGCCGGTGGACTAGCTCCTGCTCTACTGGTGCTCCAGTGTTGTTCCTGGACAATGTATGGTGAGCCGGTGGACTAGCTCCTGCTCTACTGGTGCTCCAGTGTTGTTCCTGGACAATGTATTGTGGGCCCGGTGGACTAGCTCCTGCTCTACTGGTGCTCCAGTGTTGTTCCTGGACAATGTATTGTGAGCCGGTGGACTAGCTCCTGCTCTACTGGTGCTCCAGTGTTGTTCCTGGACAATGTATTGTGGCCCCGGTGGACTAGCTCCTGCTCTACTGGTGCTCCAGTGTTGTTCCTGGACAATGTATTGTGAGCCGGTGGACTAGCTCCTGCTCTACTGGTGCTCCAGTGTTGTTCCTGGACAATGTATTGTGGCCCGGTGGACTAGCTCCTGCTCTACTGGTGCTCCAGTGTTGTTCCTGGACATTGTACTGTGGGCCGGTGGACTAGCCTCTGCTTGTGAGGGAATGAATGTTCCCTCAGGTAGTTTTTCTAGTTTTCTAGATAAGGCTAGAGTCGCTCTTGGGATTCTAGACAAGAAGTTTTCAAACTACATGCACTTGTGCAGGGTTGCTAGATCCAAATTACTGAAAGTAGCGAGCTGAGGGTCTAAAAGTAGCGAATTTGCAATAAGAGTAGCCCAATTTTTTGTTTAATGAGTGATACAGGTTTCAAAGTAATATATTTTAATATATAGAGTACACTACACGATTTTGAAAGTTTCAGCATTACTTGGAATACGAGAAAGAAGCTCTATGCAAACTTTCACTTAAATATTATGGCATCTTTCCTGAATATTTTGAAACTTTTCCTGGATTATAAAATTATTTTGTCTATTAGTTGCCTGAAGTGTTGAAAATTCGTAACCAAAGTCCACTTTCTCCAGAGGCAGACATATGTAATTGTAGTCCAAATTAACATGAAGCTTTGCATGATGAGGATGCACGATTCTTCTGAGTATTCCAAGAGTGAAGTTTTCTAAGACAGTGTGAAGGCTACACTGATCTGCTTCGTCTTTTTGATAAAGTCAATTCATACTTTAAAAAAGATTTAGGATTGGTCTGAGAAATGTGAAATATAGCTAATTGGGGGATCAGAGTCCATTGAAAAAGTTGCCTTGTAACACTTGCCTTGTTTAGTCTCCGTGGTGTAGTGGTAAGACACTCGCCTGGCGTTCCGCGAGCGCTATGTCATGGGTTCGTATCCTGGCCGGGGATGATTTACTGGGCGCAATTCCTTAACTGTAACCTCTGTTTAACGCAACAGTAAAATGTGTACTTGGATGAAAAAACGATTCTTCGCGGCAGGGGATCGTATTCCAGGGTCCATAGGATTACGGACCATAGGATTAAGGACTTGCCCGAAGCGCTACGCGTACTAGTGGCTGTACAAGAATGTAACAACTCTTGTATATATCTTAAAAAAAAAAAAAAAAAAAAAAAAAAAAAAAAAACATTTATCACAAGAGCAAGAAACGATTTGGTAATGAGTTGTTAAAGACTCCCACTGATCTAACAGCCACTTTACACTACCGCTCCTTGCCAACCATCGTCTTAATGACAAAGGTATTAACTGTAAAGGATGTTGCCCATCATTTATCAATCTGTAAATTTCTAGATAACGTTCTCTCTTTAATGAAGATCTGTAGAACAAGATGTAACTTTCGGGATGAAGTATTAATGACAATTAACGTTGGGAAATCAATTGCCTCTGGGGAGGATTACCTTGCCTTGCGGTTACTTTTTCTTTCAAAGGTTCCTAGGATCAACGTCCCCAGGGGCCGGTCTCTGACCAGGGCTCTCCTGCGGTAAGTGGTCTAGTCAATGAGGCTGTTTGACGCGGCTGTGATTTGTACACATTATTTTATAAAAGTATAAATAATCATCATTTAGTTTAACATTACTAGCCCAACTTGCTTTTAAAGTAGCCCAAAAAGTCGCAAGTAGCGAAATTAAAAATTTGGGAGCACGGAGCTTTCAAAGGTAGCCCAATTTGCTACTTGTAGCCCAATCTGGCAACCCTGCACTTGTGTGGTGTTGGATGAAAGCTTATGTTAAGGACCATCTTTTAAGACTAGCCAGAGGTCTGTGATTGCTCTGTAGAGAGAGTTACAGAATTTTTCCTGTTTTTTGGGAAAGTGAGATTTGAGAGCGAGTCTGGTATGAGAGGGTACTTGACTCTTAACGGTTTCGAGGGGGGGGTTGGGAGAGAGGGGTGAACGTCGCCTCCCCCACCACGTGAGACAAGGCACCACTGTCCTAAGCCTCCCCCTTCTTGTAACGTCACGGGACTACTCATGTTGAGGGTGTCTGTGATTGGTCTAGGCACCTCCGCCTCTAGGTGAGTTTTGGCACGAACAGCTGTACTTGGAAGCGGCACCATAGGGTTGTGCCGGCTTTGTGCTGATTGGTCAAGACAAGGTAGGGGGGAGATACGGGCATTTTGAGTTTCCCTAGCCCACCAAATCATCAGTCTGAGCTGGGTGGCGAGCTGGGGGAGAAGGTGACTAAGTGGAGGCGGCGGCTGCCACCTCCACCACCGTTAATCGCTGTGTCATCCTTATTATTCATCGTGCATGGCACTCCTGACATCGTGGGTTGTGTCAAAGCCCAATTTGCGTGAAATGGGGCCAAGGAGTACGGAAGGAACAGGTGAAAATCTAAGAGACAGTTTACAGTGTTCACCCATGAGGCAGCTGGCAGGCCTCATGGGGCATCAGATTGGTTCCTCACATCGGGTCCGAGTATCCTGTCTATGTTAATGGACAATTGGTGGAATAAGGGCAGGGCCTCTTAGTGTAATTGTGGTGAAATTACAGGCCCCTGTTGGACATTGAATTCCACCTTGCTGTGTGCGCCATGCGGTGACGCCGGCCATTGTCACCCCCAGTGTATGAGCGAGGCATGCTCTGGTATGTTGTGGGTGTGGGTGCTAGCCAGCCAGCCTGAGGCAAGCCCCATGTGCGTGCCACCCCATGCCGCGCCAGCCCCGCGCTACCTCAGCCCGGGTGGGGAGCTGTGATGCCCAGCGCTTACCCCGTGGCCACCCCTTAGGGCCACGCGGTGGCCACATGCCTTGGCCACCCTCTTGGGTCACGCTTGGCCACCTGCCCTGGACACCCTAGGGCCACACCTAGTCGACGCACGTGGAGTGGGCTAGGTGTTCTTCAGCCAGTGAGGTAGTGACCGGGGAAATGAATGAAATGAGAGTGGAAAGCGTGAGTACCATAATCATTGTTACAGCGTCTCAGGACTGTTGTTAATTTCGGTAATAGCTGTGTTGTCCCATAGCGCCTGCCAGGCGAGGGAAGCAGCTGAGAGACAGCTGTCTGTACTGACGTCCAGGTGACTGGTTGTGATGTACCTGGAGTTGGATGCTGTACACGGTACCACACATGTTGATGTATATAGATATATGTTGTGTGTAGACTGACTCGAGTATGTAACCGGTCAGTGTAGAGATTTACCATATAAGTGATCCAGTTCTGTCGATTCTATATATTCATTCAGTCTAGATTAATGCCATGTTGCCGCATGTTAATTATATCATTGCAGAGGTAGGCAGGCCAGTGTTGCAGGGTTGTCAGTGGATACCTTGAGGTCTGTATAATTATGTATAATTTATCTGGTGATATAATTTTCATTGATTATATGAATGCCATTTCCATGTGTTTTATTTACATGTATATGTATGTACTGTGTTGTGTGGTGAGTCAGTAGATGTGATTGCTGACTGATTGCCTAATGATGTCATTAGCATGTGGGGTATGCTGACGGCATCATTATGTTGTAGGTTTGGGCAGTGTTGTTGTTGGTATACGTAATATTACTTCCCCTAGGAGCTGTGTTGAGTATTTAAGGGGTCCCTTTGATTATTCAGGAGAATTCACAGTACTTAATGAGAGCAAGCAATTGATTAGTTAATTGCCTAATTAAGAGAATTAGTGCCAGCTGTCGGCGTAGCGACGGTGTTTTATATTAACGTAAATAGTCTTGCTGAAGTAGTAATGGTTGCTCACAGTAGTCCCTTGCAACTGTTGCAAGATTAGAGGGTGTAGTAATGTGGGTATACTTTTGTTGTTGCCTAACCGTGTGTCATTACTGTGTGGGTGCAGTAATTAACGTGTTGCAGAAGCTGCAACCGTATGTGGGCTGTGCATTTATGTTGTTATGCATGCCACTGTAAGTGTGACCTATGTAACCTGGGGTTACTTTGTATTCCTTAAGATGTGTTGGGGACTTGAGGATTCAGTGAGTTAATAAATGGGAATTAACTTTATAAGGGGTGCACATTTATTGATGAGTGAGAGAGCTGTTAATGGAGAACAGTGTTGAGCTTGTTGAGATACGTTTCTGGTGCAATTAATTGTTCGTGTGACAACTAATTGACCACTCTAGCTAATTATGTAATTAGCATTCTCATCATGAATTCACATAGTGGGAGAGGAACTGTCAGAGTCTGTCAGTATTTGTGTTAACGTAATTTTCTCGAGACTAAGTACCTTTCTGGGGTATAGCATTAGTGGCTCATGTTAATTAGTGGAGTAATTAACGTCTGGGGTCTTGAGGACTCAGATGACTCGGTAAAGCGAGGTCAGGGAGCTAGCATAACTCGTTATATTAATCATATCCTGTCTGATGACAGTGGATTAAGATGCACTCTTGTTAATTAGTGGAGTAATTAACTCCTCGCCCATGAATTCACAGTGTTTGATGAGACCTGCTTAGGCAGTGCGGAGTGAGACGTATTTATGTATGATTAATTATCGGTCCTGGTGACAATTAATTAATTGCTCAGGGTTAATTAGGATAATTAACACTCATTAAAGTAAATTTTGACATAGACTGTTGAGAAGCAACCAAGTTAGTGGTAGGCTTAGTTAACGTAAATCGATGGGGACTTAATTAGTGGTCCGTTTGACCTTAATTAGGAATTACTCACTGAATACTTGCAAGGAGTCAAGTGTGATGTAATGTACGAGGCTTTGAGTTACTGTTAACAAGATGACTTGTGTTAAGAGAGACAAGTGTTAATGATTAATGTAGAGTACCATCATGTTGTTGTCTAAGAGAGACAAGTGTTTGTGATTAACGTAGAACTTTGTTGCTGACTGCTGTGATCAGTCAATTAACGTAATTAATCACATAATCAATTTTGTAATTGATTAAGGCAACTTCTTTTGTTTATCGTCTGGCGACGAGAGTAAAGTAATTTAGTAATTTTTTAAATTTAAAGTAATTTACTGGAGCTGTGTCTCAGAATCTTACCTTGCCTGGCTTTCTTTACTGTTTACAGTGCAACTTCTTGCAGGGAGTTGTAAAGAGTGTTCACATTAGGTTGTGATAGGGGGGGTCACTGTTGGACTACCCGCCTAGTTACTGTCTCTCCTGTAAGATTGGAGGACCCGTAAGATTGTGATTATAGTATCTGTTCACCGTGAAGCCGTGACAATATTGATTGCAAGCTTGTGTCATCAGTGGGCATCCATCATTGTTCAGTTAGTTCATGTAATCAGCCCGCAGTGCGAGGGGCTGTTGAATAGCTGTGTTGCAAGTGCCACTTGATAGACAATAACGTAACGAATCACTCTCTGTGGTGTAACTTAGTCTGTGAATTTTTTTTTTTTGGATTAGCAATATTGCGTCGTCAGTGGGCACACCTGTGTTCAGGTTAGTTCAGTATGCAGCCGCACAGCATGGGTTGCTATTTAGCTGTTTGTTATAGTGCCATTGGATAGACATTAACGTAATGTAAACTCGATGTTGTAGTAGTTTAGTCTCTTGTTATTAATAAATTGTTTATTTTATAGAAAACGGTCTTTGATGCCAACCTTTCAACCATTCTTTTCCACCCATGTTCTGCTTTATACGATTGAATGTTGATGTGATCTTTTGATATGACGGCTGTTCTTGGGAATTCGAATTCCAGTTCATAGCGCCACATCAAATATAAATATTTGATTGTGAGAACCCGTCGGTTACCCTTTATTAGTTTCAACGTCCTGTTTAACTAGGAGGAACCAGCGGCCTATGTGGACATGTCTTCACCCAAGTGGTGGAAGCCTGGCGGTTTAATCCCGCTTTTCCTTTTTCTATTGGACTCATGCTTATCTGCCGTGTGCAGCCTTTAAACTTGAGGTCCACTTCCTAAGGGAGGTAGGCGTAGAAAAAATATCACACTGCTCTACTGGTGCTCCAGTGTTGTTCCTGGACAATGTATTGTGGCCCGGTGGACTAGCTCCTGCTCTACTGGTGCTCCAGTGTTGTTCCTGGACAATGTATTGAGAGCCGGTGGACTAGCTCCTGCTCCAGTGTTGTTCCTGGACAATGTATTGTGGCCCGGTGGACTAGCTCCTGCTTTACTGGTGCTCCAGTGTTGTTCCTGGACAATGTATTGTGGGCCGGTGGACTAGCTCCTGCTCTACTGGTGCTCCAGTGTTGTTCCTGGACAATGTATTGTGAGCCGGTGGACTAGCTCCTGCTTTACTGGTGCTCCAGTGTTGTTCCTGGACAATGTATTGTGGCCCCGGTGGACTAGCTCCTGCTCTACTGGTGCTCCAGTGTTGTTCCTGGACAATGTATTGTGAGCCGGTGGACTAGCTCCTGCTCTACTGGCGCTCCAGTGTTGTTCCCCTTCTGTCCCATAGAAGGGGACAAGCGTGAAGCTTGTCCTGGCTTTAGTATCGGAAAAATGTTATGTCCAGGAATATTATCCAAATATTAAACCACTTCAGGTGGTAATATTATTTGTTACCCACATATATGATGGAAGTATTAGAAAATACTTAAAGATCCAAACTTGTTGGTGCACCTGAGCTGCCGTAGGGTGCAGACGTGTCGTCTGACCGCTCCGGCTGTTTGGGGAGGCTGCAATTTTCGCCAGCAGGGGGTGGATGTCTCTACCCTCCCTGCTGTCCCTGCCTGGTGTTGACGTGGCGCTTTTAAGATGAGCGGCCATCTTCCCACTGTTGAGAGGGTAAACTCCGTGGGTTTGGAGTTTACCTGCCGTGCAGGGTATCCTCTCATTGAGCAGGTCATGTGTGACGTGCTACATGTCCCGGTCGAGGAGGTCTACGGGGTTGAGCTGGTGACTGCTCGCCGGGTGATCATCAAGTTTGTGGGTAAAGAGGCGTACCGTAGATTTCTCTGGCGGTACGAGGGCCGTACCTTGAAGTTGTTGGATGGCACTGGTTCTGTGGCCATATCTGATCGGAGTGGTTCCGTGACGTATGTGAGCGTCCATGGGGCCCCCATGGAATTCCCCGAGTCCCTTCTCCGGCGTTTCTTCCAGAGATTTGGCTCCGTCGTCAGTGTGAGGATGCACAAGCTGTCTTCTGGAAAATATACGGGGTTGAAGACGAACATTCGTACCCTCAGGATGCGCCTGAGGTCGGACATTCCATCCTCTGTCCGACTTTTAGGGTACTACGTGTGGGTGTATTATGCCCGGCAACCCCGTACTCGTTTCCGGTGTGGCATGTTGGGGCATCAGGCTGCCGGATGCACTGCGGATCCGATTGCTCCAGTCAACTTGTTCCGGGAAGAAGATTTCCCACCGCTCCCTCTGGAGGAGGTCTCCGGGGATGAAGAGGTGAGCGTTCAGTTAGCGGATGCGGCTCCCCCTACGTCGCCGGACGTTCCTCCGGTTGTTGCGGACTCTCCTCCGGGTCTTGCAGTGCCATCGGATGGTATACGTGCTCCTGTCACTGTCTCCGCTGCTCCTGAAGGCCTTCCTAGTGATCATTGTGACGCGCCGCCGCCTTCTCCCTCGTCTTCGGCTGCTGCACCTGGCCCTGTGTTCTCGCCTCGGGTCCCGGATGTGCTGGGTGCTGGGGTGGCTGCGGAGCCTCCTGCTGTGTGTGGGCCAGTTCCCCCTGTGGTGGAGGCTGCTGCCGTTCTGCGTCGGGCGTCGGTTCTTCCAGCTGGTGGGACCCGTGTTTTTGGGTCCGCTTCCAGGCTCTGACGATCTCCGGCCGGAGCCCAAGCGTTCTTCGTCTGCCTGGGCCGATGTTGGGGAATTCGGTGAGTGTGGGTCCTTGGGAGTTGACGGTGTGGATCCGAATGTGTCGCTGTCTCCACGGTTGGTGGTGGCAGAGGTTCATGTGCCTGCTGATGCTAGTGCCCAGATCTCGGGGGTGCCTTCCGTTCCTTCTCCGCCTGGGAATTCTCCGCAGTGGGAGGTGGTGGCTCCCGCTCCCAGGGATGGCGTGGTTGCTGGTGCTGGGCGTGGCCTGGTTGTGACATTACGGAAGGATGCGCGTCGCCCTGGTTCCCTGCAGTCGTCTGGTGGTGTGCCCGTGGCCGCTGGTGCCCAGGTGGTGGTGTCCTATGTCCAGCCCCCTCTTGTGAGGGTGTGTGTTGGGGACCTGGGGGACGTGTTGCCGGCGTCGGTGATGCCACCGGGTCACTGGTCGTCGATTGCTGAGTTACTGCTGAATGACGAGCCGGGGGAATTTCATGGTGGGGGTGTTCCCTTGATGTGGGGGATTGTGGCAGTTACTCGCGTCAGGATTGATACCATTTGGGTCCCCTGCTTGCGAGTGTTTGTAGCTAGGGTTCCGGATGACATGGCGTCCCCGGTGGGTGTACGAGACCCTTGGGGTGGTTACGTTGGGAGGCGTTCAATGTGCGTTTCCCCCGGGCTTTGTTCCTGGGTATGTAGTATGTATGTATGTATGTCCGCTGTTTGGCCGGTGTTTTGCAGAGTGTGTATTCTCTTCATGTATTACCTTGTTGTATTGTGTTTTCTTTTTAATTTTCCCTTTGTTTGTATTTATGATTTGTTTGTGTGTGCATTGTCTTGTGTTATGTTTCATTTTCTAAATTTTGATGTGTTTTGTTGTCGGTCCTTCTGGCCGGTGTTATTTGCTTACATTATTTGCTTGTTTGTTATTGTTTTTGTTCTATAATTTGTCTTGATGTATGCTGTTCCTCCATTCTTGCTCATTATTGTCCTGTGCTGTCGGTCCTTCTGGCCGGTAGCTTCTGTATTTTGTTTTTGTTTTCTCAGATATTTTATTGTATTTATTGTCTTTATCTTGCATGCTTGCATGTAAAAATAAAAATAAGAAAAAAATAAAAAATGTGGCTAATCTAAAACCTAGATATTATAGGCTAAAATCTGAAACGAATGAAACATTATGAAAATCAATTCCATCTGGGTCAAGTGTTGGACGAATTGTACTAAAATTAACTGGTCAGATCCTATAATTAGCTTATTATCGCTTTAAACATACCGAGTGCGCACAGTACTTACAACAAGAAATCACAACTATTAAAATAGTGAGCCGTTTTAGTAAAGGAAACCTTAACAGCGTTCTTATTTTAAATTACTTTACAGAAATGTGGTACGTAAGTCTAAGGGAAGGTTTAGGAGACTAATATGCGAGGCTGGCCGTGTTTGGGACGTTACTCTACATCAGTAAGTTTATTTTACAATCTCGTAGATTTAAAATCCATGAACCTTTTTTAGATATAAAAATATTTAGGTTCTATAATTAGGATCCAGAGTGGTATCTGTATGTAAAGAACTTTACCTGAAAAAACAATGGGCATTATTGATATTTCTGAGCGGTAAAAATATGAACTTTAAGCTAGATAAGCCAAGAAATAATGAACGGCATGCAACAAGGCAAGCAGAGTAATTGAAGGGTTCTGTCAATCATCTAAGACTGCGGGAAGGACAACTGCCAAATCCCTCATAAGGTTGCCAACAATACTCAAGTTTACAACTAAGAGACATCAATAAAATCTAAAATGATCTAATTTTGCGAATACACAACTAAAAATTCTTGTGTACAACTAATTCTCCAGCATAGTTTACGAAAATAAATTCCTGAACTGTAATAAAAAAAAAACTAAAAATGCTACTTAATATTTTTACATTAAGCAACAAACAATCTTCAACTTTATCTTTGGCACTCTATGGGCCAGGTTAAGAAGACACTTCAAGGTGTTGAGTGGGAAGAGTGTTCCCGTCATTCAACAACTTGGAAGTTCCTAAGAGTCGCAACATTCCTCTAATCTGGATAAACTATTTTATTAAAATGGTATATAGCAGTTCCAATTTCATTCCACAGACTTTGATTTTATGTAACTCAACCTGAAAACCTTTTCTGCTTCAGCATTTGCCTGTGTTAATATTAATGCAGAGATGGCGGTACATTTGATTATTTCTTTAAATGGATTTGAACCGGAAGGCATCTATAAAGTGAAGAAATTCTTTGCAGAAGTCTGAAATTCCAATCAACTAAATTTACAAATTTATGACGTCTTTGTTTGGCTGCAATACTCGCCATAAGATGTCTTTGTTTGGCTTCAACATTTGGCGTAAGAAGTCTTTGTTTGGCTGCAACACTTGCCATAAGAGGTCTTTGCTTGGCTGCAACACTTGACGTAAGAGGTCTTTGTTTGGCTGCAACCCTTGCTGCAAGAGACCTTTGCTTGGCTACAACACTTGCCGTAAGAGGTCTTGGTTCGGCTGCAACACTTGTCATAAGAGGTCTTTGCCTGCAACAATTGCCATAAGAGGTCTTTGCTTGCCTGCAACACTTGCCATAAGAGGTCTTTGCTTGGCTGCAACACTTGCCATAAGAGTAGCATACACATCCAATCGAGTGATATAACTTACGTTTAATCTTGTGTAAACTCAATAATTAATTGGAATCATAACACTCTTGTTCCAATTCCAATAAGGTTCTTCACATCCAACTTTCTATTCCAGAAGAATTCCTTCTACAGTACTATTAGCGCATATTTCAAGCAGAACCAGTCCAAGATATGTTGACAACAATGATTTTCACTATAGTAAATAATATTACTTCTGAACTGATATGTCATCAGACAACTGTACTTTTACTTTTACCGTCAACTCTTGCTCAAAATGGCTACACAAAACACTACTTCACGTTGTGCATTGTATCTTCAAATGCGACAATTTTACCGTCACCAATATTGTTTATGCACAACTCTACTAGATGGTGGCAGTTGCTTAGAGCAGTGAAAACACGAGTGCCTGGTGACTGCTCTTTGCAGCGTTGACGACTTGTGTTCAGCGAGTGTGAACACTCAAGCAAGAGCTGTATACGATGGGGTGGCAACCACCAGCCGGGTCGGATGTTCCTGAGGTCGCTCCGCTCCTAGCTAGTGTTTACGTTGGACGATTGCTGGTTGTCCTGCCTGGTGATGGTTTGCCACTGGCAGGATGGCGTTTGGATTTGCCATGGGGACTTCTCGGCCTACAGTGAAGAGGACATCGTCGGCTGGTCTGGCCTTTACGGAGCATGTGGATCATCTGTTGGTTGGTGTCGCCCTAGTGGACGTGCTACATGTGCAGCTGTCGAACATAGTGGGCGTCCAGCTGCTTCAGGGCAACCGTGCTGTGGTCAAGTTCCGCCACCAGGCTGCCTTTCAGACATTTCTTGGGTGATGTAATGGGCGTGTTTACCGTCTCCCTTATACTGCCGGTTCTGTTTAAGTGGTGAATCTTAGTGTTACCTGGATGCATGTGGCGGTGTATGGTGCCCCCTTCGAGTTTCAGGACGATCTTTTGATCTCCTGTTTTGAACGGTTTGGGACTGTGATAAGTAAGTAAGTAATTATCAAAAGAAGGCACCAAACCGGGAAGGCTATGGGACTGTGATAAGTGTTCGTTGGAACAAGGTCCTTGCCAGACACTGTGCTGGGATGCTTGACGGCTCCCACACCCTGACGATGACGCTGAAGTGCAGTGTTCCGTCGTCAGTGACCATGTTGGGTTACACTCTCCGCTGCCTGTATCGGGGACAACTGCACACTTGTTATCGGTGTGGTCACGAGAGTCATCTGGCTGCAGCGTGCGACGTGGGACCAACTTGTAGGGTGCATGCTTTTTGTGCATAGGATTTTCCGCCTGTGTTGCGTTCGGACGGTACTGAGGATGGAGTGGGTACTGTGCTTGAGGCGCCTGATTGCCCGTCTGCTGCTCCGCCTGTTGAGGCGGGATCTACAGCTTGAGCGCCGCATCTGGTAACTGCCGTGGCCCCTGTTTTTTTTTTTTTTTTTGGCAGGGATATTCCTGCGCGGACCCTAAGGCTCTGGCTGGCCCACTAAGTGTTGCTTGTTTCTGTTTTACTTGGGCAGAGTATGAGTATTTATGACTTGTATGGTCGCTTCAGTAAGATTTTGCCATGTGTTTAACAACTTCTTCTGCTCTGTTGAATCTAAGTTGAAATCTTAATGGGTTTGTAACTGTGCAGTGTGTTAGATAATGTTTCAGTGGTCTGTCGGGCATTTCTCCACAGTGCTCCTGGGGTTGTTGAGCCGGGGTGTGTGGTTGTCGGGCCATCGTCTGCACTGCATGTAATGAAGGATGTCCCAGTGGAAGTCCTTGTCCCGCCCCCGCTAGTGGATGTGGTCCCGGCTCCCGGAGATGCGGGTTCTTCTGTTATAGAAGGGGTGCTTCGGCAGCCGGAGGTGCCTGCCGTGCCTGTGAGTATCAACGACTGTAGTTCTGATGCTTTCATGCCTTAACAGAAGCGTGCACGCCAGTGTTTTGAGGTTGTTTCCCTGGATGATGTGGAGAGTGTGGGCGATGTGGCCTCTGGATTCTTCGGACGGTGAGGGTGTGGACCATGGGGACGCGAAGATGGTGGCCGTGTCTTAGGAGGGGCCTGGTGGGAGTGGTGTGGTGCGGCCTGTCTTGAAGCATTCATGACAGGCTCGGAGTGTGTCTCCCCTTCGTGGAGTGCCTTGAGAGGAGGTGGGGAGGGTATGGTGCTCTGGCGTTTCCCGCCGTAGATGACGAGGCTTTGAGGGGCTCTGAGTTGCTTCCTGTGCCTCCTGCTGTTGAATCCCCGCAGTGGGGGCTTGCCCCTGATGATCGGGACCTCGTTGTGGTGTTGGGGAAGGATGTGTGCCGGGGGCCTCAGCTCCTGTGCCCAGTGGTGGAGTCGATTCCCCGCCTGCATCCCCTGTGGTTCCCCCTCCTTCGTTGTCCCGGTCTGGGGGAAGCCTTGTTCCGGTTGCTGGGGTCGTGTCCCGTGAGAGTCAGGTGTTTGGCCCTTATCGGGATGGCCGGGTGCTTCCGATCCCGTGGTGCTCTTCCACTATCTGGGTGTCACAGGCGAAGGAGTTTGTTTATGGGGTGCGTATAAGATGTCTCAGCTAAGGGTGCCGCCTGGTGGCTGGGTGTCCTTTGACACGTTGATGATTTGGGAAGCGTACTGTTTGCGCTTTCCGATACGGAAGTTCCTGGATAAAATATTAGTAGACGTGTCCAACTCCTTGGATCAACTGACGCTATAAACACAACATACTGCCCTACGGTGCGGCAAGTCTCCCTCTCACATCCACCTCTGTTTTAGTCGCCGCTCCTCTATCTGCAGCACAACGCAACAAGCACTTTTGACACACTAATCCTCCTCAACATAAATGCGTCTGCCAACATCAGTACTGGTGCAGTCATCAAGAAGGTAAACCCTTCATGCAAACTGTACCTATTATCATGAAGAAGAAAGAGCTGTATACGTCTTTATCCCAATTTCAATGATGCGTTTTACAACGATTTTTCAAGTCTATATTTTCCATTTAGCTCAGTTTTTTAGTACTTTTAGTGTGCTCTTGTCTCCTGGAAGAACCATTATCCAATCCTTGAGAAGTTAGTCTTGCAACCACTTCTGTGTTATTGTTATCATATTTCATAACTTTTGACATTATTGTAGAGGGTTATAAACTGCAAATGATAATATCCAAGGCAATAAACTTTGACAACAAACGTTTATATAAACTGATCAGCATATATATGTATAAGCTCTCACTGTACACCATTACTCAAAATGTGTTGCAAAGCCGCAGACGCCACTGTCACTGGTTGTACTGTTCAGTCCTGCACTAGGCTTGTGTACTGTATTTACCTAGTTGTATTCCCCTAGTTGTGCTTGCGGACCTAGTTGTATTCCCCTAGTTGTGCTTGCGGAGGTTGAGCTCTGCTCTTTCGGCCGGCAACTGTTACTAACTACTAATTATTTTTTTCCTCCACACACACACATACACCCAGGAAGCAACACGTAGCAGCTGTCTAACTCCCATGTACCTATTTACTGATAGGTAACAGGTGCATCAGGTTTAAGGAAATTCTGTCCATCTGCCTCCGCCGGATGCAGGGATCGAACCCCGGTCCCTAAGTCCACGAGTCTAAAGCGCTGTCCACTCAGCCACCCAGTCCCCTACTCAGCCACCCGGTCCCCCAGTGGACTGTGTACACACATGCCAGTTGGTGTGTACACACATGCTAGTTGCTGTGTACACACATGCTAGTTACTGTGTACACACATGCTAGTTGCTGTGTACACACATGCTAGTTACTGTGTACACACATGCCAGTTGCTGTGTACACACATGCTAGTTGCTGTGTACACACATGCTAGTTACTGTGTACACACATGCCAGTTGCTGTGTACACACATGCTAGTTGCTGTGTACACACATGCTAGTTACTGTGTACACACATGCTAGTTACTGTGTACACTCATGCTAGTTGCTGTGTACACACATGCTAGTTACTGTGTACACACATGCCAGTTGCTGTGTACACTCATGCTAGTTGCTGTGTACACACATGCCAGTTACTGTGTACACACATGCCAGTTACTGTGTACAGACATGCCAGTTGCTGTGTACACACATGCTAGTTACTGTGTACACACATGCTAGTTACTGTGTACACTCATGCCAGTTGCTGTGTACACTCATGCTAGTTGCTGTGTACACTCATGCCAGTTGCTGTGTACACACATGCTAGTTGCTGTGTACACTCATGCCAGTTGCTGTGTACACTCATGTCAGTTGCTGTGTACACTCAAGCCAGTTGCTGTGTACACTCATGCTAGTTGCTGTGTACACTCATGCCAGTTGCTGTGTACACTCATGCTAGTTGCTGTGTACACACATGCTAGTTACTGTGTACACTCATGCCAGTTGCTGTGTACACTCATGCTAGTTGCTGTGTACACTCATGCCAGTTGCTGTGTACACTCATGCCAGTTGCTGTGTACACACATGCTAGTTGCTGTGTACACTCATGCCAGTTGTTGTGTACACACATGCTAGTTGCTGTGTACACTCATGCCAGTTGCTGTGTACACTCATGTCAGTTGCTGTGTACACTCATGTCAGTTGCTGTGTACACTCAAGCCAGTTGCTGTGTACACTCATGCTAGTTGCTGTGTACACTCATGCTAGTTGCTGTGTACACTCATGCTAGTTGCTGTGTACACACATGCTAGTTACTGTGTACACACATGCTAGTTACTGTGTACAGACATGCTAGTTGCTGTGTACACACATGCTAGTTACTGTACTCACCTAGTTGTGCTTGCGGGGGTTGAGCTCTGGCTCTTTGGTCCCGCCTCTCAACCGTCAATCAACAGGTGTACAGGTTCCTGAGCCTATTGGGCTCTATCATATCAACACTTGAAACTGTGTATGGAGTCATCCTCCACCACATTCCTTCCTAATGCATTCCATTTGTCAACCACTCTGACACTAAAAAAGTTCTTTCTAATATCTCTGTTGGGCTCATTTGGGCACTCAGTTTCCACCTGTGTCCCTTAGTGCGTGTGCCCCTTGTGTTAAATAGCCTATCTTTATCAACCCTGTCGATTCCCTTGAGAATCTTGAATGTGGTGATCATGTCCCCCCTAACTCTTCTGTCTTCCAACGAAGTGAGGTTCAATTCCCGTAGTCTCTCCTCGTAGCTCATACCTCTCAGCTCGGGTACTAGTCTGGTGGCAAACCTTTGAACCTTTTCCAGTTTACTCTTATGCTTGACTAGATATGGACTCCATGCTGGAATGGACTGTGTACACAAATGCTAGTTACTGTGTACACTCATGCTAGTTGCTGTGTACACTCATGCTAGTTGCTGTGTACACACATGCTAGTTGCTGTGTACACACATGCCAGTTGCTGTGTACACTCATGCCAGTTGCCGTGTACACTCATGCCAGTTGCCGTGTACACTCATGCCAGTTGCCGTGTACACTCATGCCAGTTGCCGTGTACACTCATGCCAGTTGCCGTGTACACTCATGCCAGTTGCTGTGTACACTCATGCCAGTTGCTGTGTACACTCATGCCAGTTGCTGTGTACACTCATGCCAGTTGCTGTGTACACTCATGCCAGTTGCTGTGTACACTCATGCCAGTTGCTGTGTACACTCATGCCAGTTGCTGTGTACACTCATGCCAGTTGCTGTGTACACTCATGCCAGTTGCTGTGTACACTCAAGCCAGTTGCTGTGTACACTCAGGCCAGTTGCTGTGTACACTCAGGCCAGTTGCTGTGTACACTCAGGCCAGTTGCTGTGTACACAACAAGATCAAAAAGTAAAAAAGAACACAACAGCACGCCGAGACTTCCGCTTATCTGCTCTTGTACAATTTGGGTAAAATCTGTAAAATCAAAGATTTTAATAAAATCCTCTAAATTTACGTTTAACATGGAAAGAGCATTTTCTGCCATCCAGACATTAATAAAATCTTGAAGCAAAACAAAGGTTGGCAACACTGCAGCAATACCCCAGAGGTCTTCAGTGAACCAAGAAGCCAGGTGAAGGTTGGCAACACTGCAGCAATACCCCAGAGGTCTTCAGTGAACCAAGAAGCCAGGTGAAGGTTGGCAACACTGCAGCAATACCCCAGAGGTCTTCAGTGAACCAAGGAGCCAGGTGAAGGTTGGCAACACTGCAGCAATACCCCAGAGGTCTTCAGTGAACCAAGGAGCCAGGTGACGGTTGGCAACACTGCAGCAATACCCCAGAGGTCTTCAGTGAACCAAGGAGCCAGGTGAAGGTTGGCAACACTGCAGCAATACCCCAGAGGTCTTCAGTGAACCAAGAAGCCAGGTGAAGGTTGGCAACACTGGGGCAATACCCCAGAGGTCTTCAGTGAACCAACGAGCCAGGTGAAGGTTGGCAACACTGCGGCAATACTCCAGAGGTCTTCAGTGAACCAAGAAGCCAGGTGAAGGTTGGCAACACTGCAGCAATACCCCAGAGGTCTTCAGTGAACCAAGAAGCCAGGTGAAGGTTGGCAACACTGCAGCAATACCCCAGAGGTCTTCAGTGAACCAAGAAGCCAGGTGAAGGTTGGCAACACTGCAGCAATAATCCAGAGGTCTTCAGTGAACCAAGAAGCCAGGTGAAGGTTGGCAACACTGGGGCAATACCCCAGAGGTCTTCAGTGAACCAAGAAGCCAGGTGAAGGTTGGCAACACTGCAGCAATAATCCAGAGGTCTTCAGTGAACCAAGAAGCCAGGTGATGGTTGGCAACACTGGGACAATACCCCAGAGGTCTTCAGTGAACCAAGAAGCCAGGTGAAGGTTGGCAACACTGGGGCAATACCCCAGAGGTCTTCAGTGAACCAAGAAGCCAGGTGAAGGTTGGCAACACTGCAGCAATAATCCAGAGGTCTTCAGTGAACCAAGAAGCCAGGTGATGGTTGGCAACACTGGGACAATACCCCAGAGGTCTTCAGTGAACCAAGAAGCCAGGTGAAGGTTGGCAACACTGGAACAATACCCCAGAGGTCTTCAGTGAACCAAGAAGCCAGGTGAAGGTTGGCAACACTGTGGCAATACGCCAGAGGTCTTCAGTGAACCAAGAAGCCAGGTGAAGGTTGGCAACACTGCGGCAATACCCCAGAGGTCTTCAGTGAACCAAGAAGCCAGGTGAAGGTTGGCAACACTGGGACAATACCCCAGAGGTCTTAAGTGAACCATGGAGTCAGGTGAAGATGGACCAGTGGCTGTCCAGCACCTCCACCTGGCCCCTTCCTCGCCCTCATCTTCTCCCACACCAGAAGTTTACCACCTTACTGTAGAGCATCCTTGGAGGGAGAGGCGCGCTGTGAGAGTAACCCACACACTGTGAGAGTAACCCACACACTGTGAGAGTAACCCACAAGCTGTGAGAGTAACCCACACGCTGTGAGAGTAACCCCACACGCTGTAAGAGTAACCCCACACGCTGTGAGAGTAACCCCACACGCTGTGAGAGTAACCCCACACGCTGTGAGAGTAACCCACAAGCTGTGAGAGTAACCCCACACGCTGTGAGAGTAACCCACACGCTGTGAGAGTAACCCACACGCTGTGAGAGTAACCCCACACGCTGTGAGAGTAACCCCACACGCTGTGAGAGTAACCCACACGCTGTGAGAGTAACCCCACACGCTGTGAGAGTAACCCACAAGCTGTGAGAGTAACCCACACGCTGTGAGAGTAACCCACACGCTGTGAGAGTAACCCACACACTGTGAGAGTAACCCCACACGCTGTGAGAGTAACCCCACACGCTGTGAGAGTAACCCACACGCTGTGAGAGTAACCCACACGCTGTGAGAGTAACCCCCCACACGCTGTGAGAGTAACCCCCCACACGCTGTGAGAGTAACCCCCCACACGCTGTGAGAGTAACCCCCCACACGCTGTGAGAGTAACCCCCCACACGCTGTGAGAGTAACCTGCGCGCTGTGAGAGTAACCTGCGCGCTGTGAGAGTAACCTGCGCGCTGTTAGAGTAACCTGCGCGCTGTGAGAGTAACCTGCGCGCTGTGAGAGTAACCTGCGCGCTGTGAGAGTAACCTGCGCGCTGTGAGAGTAACCTGCGCGCTGTGAGAGTAACCTGCGCGCTGTGAGAGTAACCTGCGCGCTGCGAGAGTAACCTGCGCGCTGTGAGAGTAACCTGCGCGCTGTGAGAGTAACCTGCGCGCTGTGAGAGTAACCTGCGCGCTGTGAGAGTAACCTGCGCGCTGTGAGAGTAACCTGCGCGCTGTGAGAGTAACCTGCGCGCTGTGAGAGTAACCTGCGCGCTGTGAGAGTAACCTGCGCGCTGTGAGAGTCACATGCGCGCTGTGAGAGTCACATGCGGGCTGTGAGAGTAACCTGCGCGCTGTGAGAGTCACATGCGGGCTGTGAGAGTAACCTGCGGGCTGTGAGAGTAACCTGCGGGCTGTGAGAGTAACCTGCGGGCTGTGAGAGTAACCTGCGAGCTGTGAGAGTAACCTGCGGGCTGTGAGAGTAACCTGCGGGCTGTGAGAGTAACCTGTGGGCTGTGAAAGTAACCTGCGCGCTGTGAGAGTAACCTACGCGCTGTGAGAGTAGCCTGCGCGCTGTGAAAGTAACCTGCGCGCTGTGAGAGTAACCTACGCGCTGTGAGAGTAACCTGCGAGCTGTGAGAGTAATCTGCGCGTTAGTGTGTACGTCTCAACATTTGTGGATATATTAGTAGGCAGTGTCCATGGGATGAAATGGCGGGGCAAGATCTTGGTACAAGTGTACCAAGTGTACCAACTTGGTACTCTCAGGCGACCCTCCCTTTCTCCCTCCCAACCACCTTCTCCTCCTCGCTCACCAGCCAACACCTTACTGGGTCCAGATAAAACAATGCCGCCCGATATGGAAGCAATGATTACCCAAGTGATAAAAAAATCACCCATTCATGTAAGAA
Source organism: Procambarus clarkii (assembly GCF_040958095.1). Lineage (NCBI taxonomy): Eukaryota > Metazoa > Arthropoda > Malacostraca > Decapoda > Cambaridae > Procambarus > Procambarus clarkii. Next base: position 2,064,480 of record NC_091168.1, read on the forward strand.
TTAATGATCAAGCAAAATAAACTTGAACATATCCTATGTACAATCCAGAAGACCCAGGAGGACATACTTCAAATTCTTCAGGGTCTGAATTTGTCTCAGGCGAGTTCAGTAGGTTGCAACTTGGTGCATGAGGATGCAACACTAGCAACGGCACATAATAGCAGACTCAGTGCTATCGTTGCCCCAGTGAACACATCAACACCAGTGAACACAACGACACTAGTGAACACACCACCATCACCACTAGTGAACACACCACCATCAGTAAACACACCACCACCACCAGTGAACACAACACCACCACCAGTGAACACACCACCACCACCAGTGAACACACCACCACCACCAGTGAACACACCACCACCACCAGTGAACACACCACCACCACCAGTGAACACACCACCACCACCAGTGAACACACCACCACCACCAGTTAACACAACACCACCACCAGTGAACACAACACCACCACCAGTGAACACAACACCACCACCAGTGAACACAACACCACCACCAGTGAACACAACACCACCACCAGTGAACACACCACCACCACCACCAGTGAACACAACACCACCACCAGTGAACACAACACCACCACCAGTGAACACAACACCACCACCACCAGTGAACACAACACCACCACCACCAGTGAACACAACACCACCACCAGTGAACACACCACCACCACCAGTGAACACAACACCACCACCAGTGAACACACCACCACCACCAGTAAACACAACACCACCACCAGTAAACACAACACCACCACCAGTAAACACACCACCACCAGTAAACACACCACCACCACCAGTGAACACAACACCACCACCAGTGAACACAACACCACCACCAGTGAACACAACACCACCACCAGTGAACACAACACCACCACCAGTGAACACAACACCACCACCAGTGAACACAACACCACCACCAGTGAACACAACGATACTAGTGTACACAACACCATTGATCACTGGCACCCATACAAACAGTACCACCAGCACATGACGGTGGTGCAACACCACATTCAACACCAGTGCACACACACACTCACCAGCAACAACACCGCACATCTGATGGCCAACACCTCCACGATTGATAACCACGGTGAAGAAAGTCTCATTATCCTACAATGGAACTGCAATGGCGTTCGTGGTAGACTTAATGACATACAATACGCTCGTGAACACCAAACTGACGTCATAGTGGTACAGTAGACACTGGTGGGTAATGACTTCAACCCAAGGTTCAGCGGTTATCGCAAGTTTTCCCTGCCCTCTGGGGACAGGAAACGGGGTCTTATTATCTATGTCAACAATAACATACCTGCTCAGATTATTGATGATCTTCACGTGGAGGATGACTATGAATCACTGGGGGTAACCCTTCACTTAAACAATAATGCCCTACATATAATCAACCCATATGTGCCACGAAGTAAACTTGACCTTGACACACTACCTGAATTTGTTAATGAAGAACCTATCCTGCTGGTCGGTGACCTTAATGCCAGGCACCCACACTTTGAAGACAACTACCATCAGCTCAATGTCAGTGGACGAAAACTGTCACTATGTCAGGGGGAGTGAAAACCTTGAAGTCCTGGGTGATGAACAGCCAACTCACTTGAGAGGCAGAAGATTGGACTATGCTCTCCTGCTGAATGTAAAGGATACGGATTCCAGTACACACATTGTGCACAGTTTATGTAGTGACCACTGGGCACAGATTACTACTGTCGACATGTGCAAGAGAAGGAAAGAGACAAATAAAAGAAAAACGTTATCGCTCGGACCAGATATGAGGCCGCTTTTCATAATCAGGATGAGTGACTGGTTCACAGAATACCAAATCCCAGAAGACACTGATACATTTGTTGATGACTTTAATAACCAAATTGAGCACTGTCTCAGAGTTCCGCGCCGTACGCCTGGGCGCAGTAACCCTCAGAAGAAGAAAATAAAATGGTATGAGAATGACAACAAAGATGCTCAATGCAAATGTAAGGAGCATGAGCAGAGAGCACCGGAGACATCCCACTGACAGCAACCAAGAGCTGTTTAAAACTGTTTGTCAAGTAGCCAGGAAAGAGAAGATTAAGAGCGGGAAAAACAATGGCTTGAATTCACTAGCTCTATTGGAAGAGAAACATCTGCAAGACAAGTGTGGGCAAAAATTCAGATTGCTAATGGGGGCAGAACCCGGCCTAAGACCCTAAGGGTAAGGCTGAAGAACTTATTCACAAGTGGAGTGATGCAGCATACACCACCTCCCTCCCTGTAGAAGTAAGCAGGGAACAGCTCCTCCGACATAATGACAGAAGGATTAGGATAACAAGAGCACAATCTAGTGATGACGAGTATGGGGAACCAATCACAGCCCAGGAAGTAAAGGGCGCTATGAAAAAGGGTAAAAGTAGAGCACCTGGTGAAGATGGCGTCATCTACGACATACTCAATGGTCTGTGTGAAGTGTCTGGGAATTCACTACTCGACCTGTTTAACAAATCATTCCTAAGTGGTGTGTTGCCCACACAATGGAAACATGTAATAATTATCCCCAAACCGAAGCCCAATGACCCTGGCAATTACAGACCTACTGTATCAGTCATATGTCATGCACTTGCAAGATGCTTGAAAGGATCATTCTAAACCGACTGTTGCACAAAATAGGCAGGCCAGGGGAGGGGTCAATGGAATTGTTAGACGGAGCACAGCAAATTGTATAGTTAATTACCTGGCTAATGACACAGGTAATAACTCTGTATTTGTCGACATGAAAGGAGCTTTCGACAAAGCACAGGGGATTGCGATCCTGGACGAGCTTGCATGCATGGATGTCAAGGAGATACTCATGAAATGGATTGAAGACTACCTCACAGGGAGGAAAGCCAAGGTCTGCTTCAATGGAGCAATCTCAAGAACAATGAATTTGGAACTCGGTACCCCCCCCCCCCAAGAAGGAGTCTTAAGCCCCACACTATTCAATGTACTTATAAACGCAATTGCAAATATTTATTTTCCGGAAGGAACACAACAAGTGGGATATGCAGATGTTCTAATACAAGCTCCCACCTTGGGAAAAATTAAACAGTCCATTGAATTGCTGGGAAGGAAATGTATTGAGCTCGGGTTCACTCTCTTCATAAACAAGACAAAAGCATACTCTCATCACAAGCGGGGAGAAAATGAAGTACAAATTAATGGTGTAACACTTAAATGGGCTGACCACTATCGGTACCTTGGCGTCACTGTCGGCTTTAACAAGGGGAAGAAAGATGAGCTCAACCAACTCATAGGTACATGCAAAAGTCGACTCGGGGCACTGAAAGCCATGACCTGGAATGGACATGGAGCCTCTATTGCCGTGCTTAAAATGATGTACACAGCCTATGTGCGCTCCGTCATAGACTATGCCGCACCAGTCTTATGCACCTACTCCCAAAGCGATATGAAAAGGCTCTAAAGCATTCAGAATGAAGCCATGACAATCATTCTTGGAGTTCCAAGAACTGCCCAAACGTCCAATCTACGAGAGGAGTTGTCCCTCCCCAGTGTTAAAAAGCAAAATTAAGGAGCTGAATGCTAAGCTTGCACTTAGGATAGCCAGAGATCCCCATTACAATGATATTGCTAAGAAAAAACCGAGCTCCGTGCTACTTTCAGGGGAAAACAGAAGAAACAAAAAATGGCATCACAGATCAGTTTGCTACCTCGAATAACTTCACCTGCTTGAGCAAGCCCGTGAGCTCCTGCCTGTAGAGAGGTTACCTCCCTGGGAGGATGACTCGTGCAAGATTATCATCAATGAAATGGCAACGAAAACATCCAACATAATACCACAAGAAATGAGGCACAAGTATCTCCATGAAATTTATAAGGAAGCCGGTGATGAACTAGATGAAATCTACACTGACGGGTCATCTAATCCTGTCAGTTCAAGTATGTTTGAACCCCCTGGGGGCAAAATTTAATTTAAGTGTTATACTCTTTTAACTATTGTGACGATAATCTCTTTCAAGAGAGATTGAGCCTGCTCTTCCCTACATATTTACATCTTTCAAGTACAAGATACTATATTGAAGATACGTCCACCAGTATCGCCAAACGTTTTGCCCAGGAAGCAAAGCGTACTAAGCACAACCCGACACACCGGCTATCGCCCGCCGTCAACCAGCAAACTGCTCATTCTCCGCCTGCCTGTTGCTGATTGGCTGGTGTCTCGCCGCACCTGCACTCACGCCACACCATGAGTCGACGTCTGGGTCGGCAGCACGCCGACTCCTCAGAATATCTCTGTGCTCCTTGGAGTTGACATCTCTCTATTAGTAGACTAAGCTCTGGCTGTCGTGTACTAAGGGAGGTGGCAGCTTGAAGCCAGTGTTCCCAGCACCTCACTTATTTTGATTTATTTTAATTTGCACTTACTTGTCTTAGAGTAACTTTTCATTGCCAGTAATTATTCATGTTGTTTTGTTTGTTGACTTGTTTTGAATTTTACGAGATTATCTTTATTCATATCTTGTTTTCTAGAGTAATTAAAATTTTATTGTTTATACTTTGTTTTGTGTCTTCCCATTACCTTACCACAGACAAAAGGACAAACTTCTCTTTTTTTTGTTATGTGACGAGGCCCTGCCCCCAGCTTTTGAAACAGCCGAACACCAACGCTTTACCGTCACACTATAATAACTTAAAGTTCTCAAATTTGTTGTTAGGTAAATATATTGGCTAATATATTTAACTGAGAAACCTGACCATGGGCCAGGCAAAGACCACACAACCTGACGACAGGTAAAAGTTCAGAGACTTACTCAAGAATCCTTAGTCTAATGAAGGAAAATACTGCCCAGTTAAAAAAAAAAACACCTATACCTTTCTTCCCTCAGTGCTCAACATTTATTTATATATATATCATAATTATAAGAGAATAAAAACGGCTTGAGTAATCACACTAACATGACTGCAATAATGAGAAAATCCGTCTGAGCAGTGATGAGGATCTGAACTTGTGCACTGTGTGTTCCCAGACACACGCATTTCCTAAACGTTTTCTCAAAAACACCAGGAAAGGCGAATTTGACTGAATGACTAATTTTCTAACTTGGTTACGTAAAGACAAGGCTTCCCATGACTAGTGTTTAAACAATCAAAATGTTCGAGTAAACTGTGATAAAATGTTTCCAGTGCAAGTTAATGGGATTAGCTCGAGTTCTGTGTCCCACCTTTTATCCCTGAATTTACCAGCACACAGGTTTGAAAGAATTTTACGGTCTAAGTGCATACACTGAAATGTTAAGGGAATTTAGCCATGACCTTGCTTGGAGTAGAACTTAGTTCACTGGCGGTATACCACCTTAATGCATCCCATTTGTTCTGTATCTATTTTTATTTCCGCCGTTCATTCGAGCAGCTATGAACGTTGGGTTGGGTGGTGCAGCTATGTAGCACAGTTCACCCACTTTTTAGCTTTTTCTCTGGCTAAAGGAGAAAAATTAGTGAAACTACTCAGACATAAGGTTCTGTGTATGAAACTTTTCTGAGGAAGCCTCTTTTGTCCCTGTTCCATCTTTTCTGTTCCAACTTCTATTGATTGCCGAGAGAACTGTCAGCATGAAGGGTCCAACACTTTCTACACAACTTGGCGACCGCGCATGGTAATCTAGACGATGCATTCTTCCAAAGATGTCTGCTACCTGTGATTCAAACGGTCAGTTCTGCGAGCTGCTGTGTCTGACGCCCCCCCCCCCCCCCGCCAATTTCCCCACAAGTATTTATCTTGTGGGACAAGTGTCATTGTGTCAAGTGCCACTTGTGGGACAAGTAGCGGGGTCGCAACTTAACCCACAGGAAAGTAATCATCAAAAGTAGACACCAAACCAGAGAGGCTATGTAGCACCGTCAAATGAGAGGGATATTCAAAAGACACTAAATATCACAAAGTATGCCAATACGAGAAAGTGCTTAAGGCAAACAACATCAAAGGTATCCGATTCACCAAGGATTCTATCAAGAGACAGGTGATTACGAGGGACAGTCAGGAAGCAAGACGCACACTCGTCCTGGTGTGTGGACATTCAACATGAATATGCACGACCGTAAGAGGCAATGCAGTTTAGACAATAACGAGCAGGGCGGCGCTCCTTTAAGTGCATGCGAGTTAAACGTGAATGGCCAATACGTAAACTCGCCAAAGCCGTTTCCTACCGTCGGTTATGGTGGTAAGAGGAGGGCCACGGGGACACACTGCTCAGAAGAGCACGGAGTGTGTTACCAGTAACAGAAGAAAAGTGATCATGCCAACGGGCACAGAGTGAGGAATGAATAACTGGGTAGAAGTCGAAATAAGGAACACCTTTGCAGGAAATGGGAAAAGTGCAGATAGCCTCCTTAGCGGCAGCGTCCACACGCTCATTTAAGAAAACACCAATTTAGCTGGGCACCCAGCAAAACTTTTATGTCATAAATATGCTGGAGATAATAAACAGCCAATGTTGAATTTCGACGACAATGGACAGGATTAAAGAACTCTAGAGCCAAGAGGGCACTGCACGAGTCAACTACAACAACAAAGGAAGATTGACAAGGAGAAAGCAGTTGACGAAGAGCATAAAAAATTGCATAAAGTTCAGCCGTGAAGATGCTAAGTATCTGGAGGCCGGCGACACACATAGGTGCAGCCAAGAAATACAACGGAGCAGCCTACCCCGCTGGTAGACTCAGACCCATCTCTGAAGATGGAAACGGAGTGGGAATGTAAAGAAAAGTGAGCAAGGAAAAGGTCTTTCAGAACAGAAGGAGGGGCAAGAGATTTTGTCATGTGGGTCAAGATTTTACAAAACTTAGGAAGAGGGACCTTCCATGGGGGCAAGGTTTGATCGGCACAAGGAGAAACATTGATAACACAAACCGAGAAAGAACGTTGCAAGCGAGACAATCATATAAAAAGGGGAATGCGGTGAAAGGGAAAAAGGGCCCACAAGAGGGGTAATGGTCAAAGTACGACATAAGTGAGAGTATGTGTTGTAGGGACTACATAAAGTAGAAGACAGTAGCGATTACGGCGATCTTGTGGAGACAGGATGCCGGTTTCAACATCCAAGCTTAGGGCAGGACTCTACCAAAAGGCACCAGAGCTAAGTCGGAGCCCAGTATGAAGAGCATCAAAGCGACGAAGAGTTGAGGGAGAGGCCGACGAGTATGCAGGACAACCATAATCGTGTTTAGACAGCACAAGCAAGTAATTATCAATAAGAGGCATCAAACCGGGAAGGCTATGTAGCACCATCAAATGTGCGGGATAATCAGAGGGCGCTAAATGTCACCAAGGATGCCAATACGAGAACAAAAACGCATAAGGCGAACGATATCAAAAGTATCTGAGTCGCCAAGAATTCTATTGAGGGACAAGCGACCGCTGGGGACGGTCGGAAAACAAGACACATGCTCGTCCTGGAAGTCGGGACATTCAACAAGGATATGCACCACCGTAAGAAGGACAATACAATTTGGACACCAAGGAGCAGGGCGGCGCTCCATTAAGTGACCGTGAGTTAAACGAGTATGGCCAATACTTAACCTAGCCAGAGCCGTTTCCCACCGCCGGTTATGGTGGCAGGAGGAAGGGCCACTGGGACACACGACTCTTAAGAGTACGCAGTTTAAGAGTACCAATAACAGAAGACCAACAATTCTGCCAGTGGGCAAGGATGGAAGCATGAATAACTGGGTAAAGGTCAGAATAAGGAATACCTGTACTGGAGATGGGACAAATGCGGGTAGCGTCCTTAGCGGCAGCATCCGCGCACTCATTTAAAGAGAGACCAACATGGCTGGGAACCCAGTAAAATGCAACCGGACATAAATTTACTGGAGATAAGACACAGCCAATGTTGAATCTCGATGGTCACCGGGTGGACAGGATTAAAGGACCCTAAAGCCATGAGGGCACTATGAGAGTCAACTACCACCATGAAGGAGGATTGACCCCGGGAAGGCAGGAGACGAAGAGCATAGAGAATAGAATAAAGTTCTGCTGTGAAGATGCTAGCCACTGGAGGAAGGAGACACATAAGTGTGATTAGGAAAAACAACAGAGTAGCCCACACCGTCAGCATACTTTGACCCATCGGTGAAGATGGGAACGGAATGGGAGTGAGAAGAAAAGTGTTCAATGAAGAGGCGTTTCAGAACTTTAGGAGGGGTAAAAGCTTTAGTGATGCGGGTCAGAGAAGTACAAAATTTGAGAAGGGGGGACCCTGCACGGGGGCAAGAATGAAACAATACGAGGAGAAACATTAGTAATACGAACCAAAAGAGAATCTTGTAAGCGAGACAAAAGGACAGAAAGAGGAAGGTGGTGAAGAGGAACAGGAACTACAGGAGGGGTAAAAGTCAAAGCACGATAGAGGCGAGAGTGAGGATGCTGTAAGGATCGCGCATGATAATGAAGGCTGTAGCGATCACGGCGGTCCTGGAGAGACAGAAAACCAGTGTTAGCGTGCAAGCTGAGGGTAGGAGTTGAACGAAAAGCACCAAAGCTGAGGCGCAACCCAGTATGAACGATGAAGAGGAACGTTCAGACAAATACAAGAAACACTTTCATTCACGAATGTGCCCTCACACCCACCATGGATCCACAATTAGAGGCAGGACACCCAACAAGAAGCTATCGCCGATCATACCGGGACCCCTTAGGGATTCATCGTGAGTATATGCCCCACAAACGTCACCTTAAGAACTGTCAGTCCGTCGAAATCGGGTTCAACGACGGAAGGGGGATTGATAATAAAAGGTTTCCCTCGCTCGAGACGTTGGGTACTAAAGTTTTACGGATGCAAGAGTAAAAACAACACCTCAAACACCCGAGCGTCAAAACAAAAGAAGGCCAAAAGAATGATCAAAACAGGGACAAGGTCAGCAGTTAATGACTACCAGAAAAAGGGGAGGGGGAGAAAAACGAAAAAGGAAAAGGTGTCCAGCAGAATTAGAGAGGACAGCAGCAGGAGCACAAGGTTACAAAACGACAAGACTGTCTTAAGGAACATCACGCTCCAACATCCACCCACCAAGCCCCCCCTCACAGCAACAACGAGCTTGACAGGGAAGGGGAGCCGCCCATTAAGCTCCCCCCCCCCTTCACGACGGCTACGGCCTGGAAAGAGAAGGGGGCCACTTCACAAAGTAAGTAAGTAATTATCAAAAGAAGGCACCAAACCGGGAAGGCTATGTAGCACCATCAAAGACGCAAAATAATCAGAGGGCGCTAAATATCACCAAGGATGCCAATACGAGAACAAAAACGCATAAGGCGAACGATATCAAAAGTATCCGAGTCACCAAGAATTCTATCGAGGGACAGGTGACCGCGAGGGGCGGTCGGAAAGCAAGACACACGCTCGTCCTGGAAGTCAGGACATTCAAGAAGGACATGCACGACCGTAAGAGGGACAATGCAACTAGGACAATAAGGAGCAGGGCGGCGCTCCATCAAGTGACCATGGGTTAAGTGAGTATGGCCAATACGCAACCTCGCTAGAGCTGTTTCCCACCGCCGGTTACGGTGGAAGGAGGACGGCCACGAGGAAACACAACATTTAGGAGTACGTAGCTTGTTACCAGTAACAGACAACCAAGAAGCCTGCCAACGGGTAAGGACTGAGGAATGGATAACCGGGTAAAAGTCGGAATACGGAATGCCTTTACGAGAGATGGGACAAGAGCGGACAGCTTCCTTAGCGGCAGCATCCGCACGCTCATTTAAAGACACGCCAATATGGCTGGGAACCCAACAAAACTCAACCGACTTAAATTTACTGTGAACGAGAAACAGCCAATGCTGGATCTCGACAACTACCGGATGAACTGGATTAAAGCACCCGAGAGCCATGAGGGCACTACGAGAGTCAACAACAACCACAAAGGAAGACTGACAACGAGAAAGCAGGAGACGAAGAGCATAGAGAATAGCATAAAGTTCCGCTGTAAAGATGCTAGTCTCCGGAGGCAAGCGACACATATAAGTGCGATCAGGAAAAACAACAGAGTAGCCAACACCGTCCGCTGACTTAGACCCATCGGTGAAGACAGAAACGGAGCGGGAGTGAGAAGAAAAGTGCTCGAGGAAAAGGCGTTTTAGAACTGTAGGAGGGGTAAAAGCTTTAGTGATACGAGTCAAGGATGTACAAAACCGCGGAAGAGGGACCCTCCACGGGGGCAAAGAAGGAACAACACGAGGAGAAACAATCAGAAATACGAACGGAAAGAGAATCCTGCAGGCGAGATAACCGGACAGAAAGAGGGAGGTGGTGAAGAGGAACAGGAACCGCAGGAGGGGTAAAAGTTAAAGCACGACAGAGACGAGAGGAAGGATGTTGCAAGGACCGCGCAAGATAGCGAAGACAGTAGCGATCACGGCGGTCCTGAAGAGACAGGAAGCCAGTGTCAACATACAAGCTAAGGACGGGAGTCGAACGAAAGGCACCAGAACTGAGGCGCAACCCAGTATCGTGCAAAGCATCAAGACGGCGAAGAGTAGAAGGAGAAGCAGACGAGTAAGCAGGGCAACCATAATCGAGCTTAGACAGGACGAGAGAGGAATGTAAAGCAAGGAGAGTGCGCCTATCTGCCCCCCAAGAAGTATGGGACAAGACCCGAAGGAGGGTAAGGGACTTAGAGCACTCAACACGGAGGTAAGAGATATGGGGAGACCAAGACAAACGAGTGTCAAGGAATAACCCCAAAAGCTTCGCGGAATCTTTGTATTCAAGGGGATGACCATAAAGTGACAATGAGGGACGAAGAACAACCCGTTTCCGCGTAAAAGTCATGGCACAAGTCTTAGAAGTAGAGAACTTGAAGCCATGACCTGTGGCCCAAGACGACACGGCATCAATCGCAAGTTGAAGCCGGCGTTGAAGGAGAGGCGAATCATCACCCTGACAACAAAGGGTAAGATCATCGACATAGAGAGCGGAGAAGACACCAGAAGGAAGAGAGGAAAGAAGACCATTGAGGGCAACCAGAAAAAGAGTAGTGCTCAGAACACTACCCTGGGGCACACCTTCGTATTGCTGAAAAGAGGGAGAGAGAGCGGTACCAAGGCGCACCCGAAAGGAACGACGAGAGAGGAAGCTGCGGAGAAAGAGAGGGAGATGACCACGAAGGCCAAAAGAATGAAGTTGAGATAGGATATGATAACGCCAAGTGGTGTCGTAAGCCTTTTCTAGGTCAAAAAGGACGGCAACAACGGAGGTCTTCGCAGCAAAAGCAGTACGTATATAGACCTCCAAGTTCACCAGGACATCTGTCGTGCTGCGGCACTTGCGGAAACCAAATTGAGAAGGGGAGAGGAGGTGATGGTGTTCCAGGAACCACATCAGACGAACGTTAACCATACGTTCAAAGAGTTTGCAGACACAACTTGTGAGAGCAATAGGGCGAAAGTCCTTAGGGGAAGTACCCAGAGACCCCGGTTTGCGAACAGGGAGGACAACGGCATCGAGCCAGTCCTCAGGGACTGACGACGACTCTCAGATCCGATTATACAGACTCAGTAAATACTGAGACGTGCTCGGAGGGAGATGGCGAAGCATCTCATAATGAATACCATCGGAGCCCGCCGCCGTAGAACCGCAGAGGGCTAGGGCAGAACGAAGTTCAGAGAGAGAGAAGGGATCATTATAGGGAAGCTGAAGATGAGTGCAGAAATCTAAAGGACGAGACTCAAGGACAGGTTTACGAAGAAGGAAAGATTGGGGAAGATGAAGACCAGAGCTAACAGAAGAAAAGTGGGAACCCAGTTCGGAAGCGACCTGCAACGGGTCCGCCACAAGAGTATCATGGAGGTGAAGGACCGGTGAAACATCGGGAACGAACTTACCCGCTATCTTGCGGATACGCTTCCAGATCTGGGCCAGAGGGGTTACGGACGTAATTGTCGAGACATAAGATGCCCAACATTCACGTTTAGCCGTACGGATGGCCCTACGGGCCACCGCACTCGCTTTCCGAAAGAAAAGAAAAGAATCGGTCGTCTGCCTACGGCGGTGCTTCTTCCAGGCTGCACGCTTACAGCGGACAGCCCGAGCACAGTCCGCATTCCACCAGGGAACGCACTTCCGTGGACCCCGAGAGGAAGAGCGAGGAATAGAGCGGAGGGCAGCGTCGAAGACAGTGTCATGAAACAGGAGGAGAGCGCGAGAGAGGGGCAGAAGGGAGAGGTCAGAGAGAGTAGCACTGAGGGAAAATAGGGTCCAGTCCGCCTTAGCAAACTGCCACCTAGGGAAAGAGAGGGAAGGGCGAAAAGAGAAAAAGGAAACAAGGATGGGGAAATGATCACTTCCATGGAGGTCATCAAGAACCTGCCATGTGAAATCTAAGTAAAGAGAAGAAGAGCAGAGAGAAAGATCAAGACAAGAAAGGGTGCGAGTTCGAGAGTCCAAATGAGTGGGCTCACCAGAATTCAGAAGAGACAGGGAAGAAGAGAGGAGAAACGGCTCAAGGAGGCGACCCCGGGTATTCGTCAGAACGTCACCCCAAAGAGAATGACGACAATTGAAGTCACCCAGCAGGAGCACAGGCTCCGGCAAGGAGTCTAGGAGGTGTTTCAAATCAGGAAGAGAGAGCGGGACACTCGGGGGGAGATAAATGGAACAAACTGTGTACCATTTCCCCACAAAGATACGAGCAGCAGAACAATGGAGAGGCGAAGGAAAAAGTAAAGGAACAAAGGGAACATCAGCCCGAATCAAGAGAGCAGAAGAATTAGAAGCCCCAGCAATGGCTGGGGGGGGGGGGAGAGAAAGGAATAGCCACGAAAACGACCAGGACGAGCACCAAGCATCGGCTCCTGGAGACAGACACAAAGGGGCGAAAACCGCGAAACCAGAAGTTGGAGTTCGAGGAAATTGGCGTAATAACCTCGAACGTTCCATTGAAGAATGGACAACGACGAGAAGAGAAAGGACAAAAACAGAGAACAAGGAAGAAACAAAGGCGAAAGACCAACAGAGCACGTTAAAGAATATCAGGGTCGGGATCAGGGTCAGCAAAGTCAGGGTTAGGGGGCATGGGTAAACTGAGCAAAGACGGAGGGAAGGAAACGGGAGAACAGATCAGAGGTGGGCGGGCAGGGTCCGGAGGAGGAGGAGGAGGAGGAGGAGGAGACAACGGAGAGGAGCAGTCAAGGACAGCAGCAGAAAGAGGGGGAGTAGAAAGAGAGGAGCGCACCCCAGCAAGAGCAGCAACCGAAAGGGAAGCAGGGGCCAAAGAAACCTCCATAGCAGGAACAGGGGGCGCAAGCACTGAAACGGGAGTGGAAGGAGCAACAGAGCCAGAAGGAGGAGCTGAGGAAGAAAGCGAAGCCTTCTTACCCGCCGGGGAAGAGGAAGGAGAGGAGCCAGGCTTACGCTTCTGACGTAAAGAGACCGGTGTCCCAGCAACTACGTACCGGGCAACGGAGTCCAGTGTCTCAACAGGAGAAGCCGAACGAGAGCACACACGACGGCCGTTAGGAGAGCGATGGACATCCGCCCGCACCGACAGGCGGCGGGGAGAGCCGATAGATGGAGGAAGAGGATGGGAAGGAGGATCGGAGGGGGACGAGGAAGGAGACACAGAAGACACGACAGACCGGGTAGAAGGAAGGGGAACCCCAGACAGAGGACCAGGAGGAGGATCCTTCGGGAGAGAACCCAAAGGGACAGAGGAGGGGGCAGTGGGCGCATCAGGGTCCAAGGCCTGGAAACGGTTGTGAGTCTGAGGAAGGCGGGAAGGACGAGGAGAGGAAGAGCGCAACACGCGAGCATAAGAGATATTAGCATAAGGCGGGAGCCGGCGAACCTGGCGCCTCGCCTCAGGAAAAGATAAACGCTCCCGGTGCTTCAAGTTGAGGACGGCTGCCTCAAGCTTGTAATGGACACACGCACGGGAGAAGGTAGGATGGGCCTCACCGCAGTTGAGGCACCGAGCCTGGGGAGAAGCGCACTCCGACTTAGAGTGACCTTCGCCACCACACAAAGGACAGAGAGAGACAGCCCCGGAGCAGCGGAGGGCACCATGCCCAAACCTCCAGCACTTGTTGCAGAGCCGAGGAGAAGGAATGTACTCCTGGACAGAGCACCTGGCACCAGCAAGAATGACAGAGGGTGGAAGGGTCCTACCATCAAAGGTAATCTTCACAACCCGGAGGGGTTGACGGCGACTACCACGAGGGGGACGAGTAAACGTGTCCACCTGGAGAATAGAATGGCCCTGGGCAGCGAGGATATGTCGAATATCGTCGTGGCAGTCGCGTAGGTCCCGAACACCGGTCGCAACATGGGGCGGGAGCAAAATAGTGCCAACACTGGCATTCAACTGAACGTTCTTCGAGACCCGAACGGGGGTCTCGCCAAGGCAGGATAAGGCAGCCAAGCGGGAAGCAGCATCCTGAGAAGGAGCAGCAACGACACGCGTACCGAGACGAGTGGGGTTAAAAGTAATGGAGGCATCCACGGAATCAATGAGATGTCGATGAAGGGAGAAATCGTCAGGAGGCGCAGAATCAAGAGGGAGGAGATCAAAATATTTGGCCCACGAAGCGGGACCAAACAAGGCTTGATAGGTAGCAGAACTGGAAGGAATCGAGCGAGGGCGGCCGTGACGAGAACGGCGGTGAGAACCCCCAGAGAGAGAGGGGTTAAAAGGCGCAGTAGTTACAACTAGAGAAGGAGCCGCGCCAGGGGACGAGGTAGTCACCACTGGGGGCTTGGGGCTCGACCCAACCACAGAGGAGGGAGGGGAGCCAGGGGAAGGAGTCAGAGAGGCCAAAGGAGGAGCAAGGTCGGGGCCCAATGCAACGGAGGCTACAGAGCCCGGTCTTCCAATACGGACCGACTCGGGGGCTTGGTCGCCCACCCCACGAGCCTGAAAAGGTAAGCCAGAAGCAGCCGAAACAGGGGTTATCATCTTGACGAAATTACGAATTCACTCACGAATGTGCCCCCACACCCACCATGGAGCCACAATTAGAGGCAGGACACCCAACAAGAAGCTATTGCCGATCTTGTCGGGGCCTCCTAGGGGTGCGTCGTGAGTATACGCCCCACAAACGCCACCTTAAGAAACCGACAGTCCGTCGAGATCGGGTTCAGTGACGAAGTGGGGATTGACAATAAAAGGTTCCCCTCGCTCTCGACGTCGGGTACTGCAGTTCTACGGGTGCAAGAGTATGCCTCCTCAAGCACCCGGGCGTCAAAGTAGAAGAAGTCCAAGGGAAGAACCAGAACGAGCAAAAGGTCGGCAGGAAACGGCAAGCAGATAGGAGAAGAGGGGGGAGAAAAACGAAACAGAAGGAAAAGGAAAAGATGCCCAGCAGAATTGGAGAGGACGGCAGCAGGAGCACAAGGCTAGAAAAGGACCGAGGACTGTCCCAAGGAGCATCACACTCCGGCAGCCGCCCACTAAGCCCCCAGACGGCGACAACGAGCTGAGCGGGGAGGGGGACGGAAACAAAAGATTAAGCTAGTGACATTTACCGCCAAAATCTCTTAACTGAATTCCGACTTTACCGAGGGTTTAATAGATTATATACCGCACATGCAAAACGAATGTGATTGAAGTGATTGTTTAATATCAAGATTAGAAAGTAGCAAACAAAACCGATTGGGTATTTGTGGCCACCGAGTATATCAATCTCAACAGTCTAGTGATATTGTGACTTCTGTCTAAATAATTCGTCAACATGGTTAAGTAGCTTGGAACGTTACATAGAATGCAATTGTAAAATAGTTATTATTGGCCAAAGATTTGTGTGGATCCTCCTCAGTGTGTTGACGTTAGCAAGCCTAACATTGTAAATCACTTTTGACAAGCTATTATTGGTGCGATCATGTCAACACCATTGAGTGCTGTATTGCAAGTCAAGCATGAAGTTTAACGTTCAATAAAATGCTTCACAACTTTTTCAGTCATTTTTTTGTAGATTAGATTTGTTAATATACTGAAAATTAAATATCTAGTATTAATAGTGTAAACTTTTTATACAAAATTCCCCATTTACCTCAACCCCCCCCCCCCCCATCCCTTCTCCATCAAACTGACCAACTTTTTACAACCATGACCATGTTTAGCTCTTACAATACTGGCGGCAGCAGCAGGCAGGACCAAGGTCACTACAGTTACCAATTTAGAGCATTATTTGCCTGGTCTAAAATATTTGTCCTGACTGAAGTTGTCAAGACATTAGATGTCAGGACGAAAAGGAGCCATGTTTTAGGTCCCACATATTTTAAAGACCTTTCCAAATTTAATAACTATAAAAGGGAGAGAATTGACAAGTACAAGAATGCCTATTAATTTTATAATTAGATCATTAACAATTTATAGATATTTGGTATTAAAGGACTATGGTGGAACTATCAACTTTCTAAGCAAGTGAAAGGGTAAATTGTTACCCTTATATATACACGAGGACTTCAGAAGTCCGAGTAAAAGTTGATACTTGCCAAATTTGGTACTCCAAGTAGTAATTAGTTACATTCATAGAGATACTTTTGGTAGGTTCTGGGTCCGAGGCTCCTGCAAAAACACCGACAGTTCAGGATCAATGTCCACCACATTGCCACAGTCGGCTACAAGGCCGAATTCATTAGGCATAAATAAATTTCCTGCGATTTCTTCACTGGGCAACATTAAAGACGTGATCGCTCTTGCTCAATCAGTTCACCATACAAGGCGAGGAACAGAGATAGAAATTGTGGATTTTTCTTCTTCTCATCCAGGGTACTGGAGCTCTCCCTCATCACCAACGACACCGTCATTGACCCATACAACATACCGTACTCCATCTTTTTTCTGTACTCCTGATGGAGCTCTTTTAGGGTGAAGGGCATCCCCCTACCCCCAGCCTCCATCACACTTCTAAAGGAGTCATAGTAGTAGGAGAGGAAGTCCCGCCAGTTCTCCTTCCTGTCTTTGCCGTGGAGGCTGGTGTAGAGAAGGTAGTTTAAGTCTGTGGCCGGGGAAGCCAGACGGTTCAGCTGGAAGTCAAGGAGCATTACATCAACCGGTTTACCTTCACTGTACCTGGAATTATGAGGTAAAACATTAGTGGCACACGAACTATTTTGTATATCATTAAAAAAAAATACCTATTTGAGCGAGTTAAATTTTCAAAATTGAGAGGCAAAATACATCTAAAAAGTGTAGGACGAACAAACTTCTGCCTACCTGAATTGTACGTTGTTCACCCAGCAGTCGCCATGACAAATCACATCAAACTTGGGATTTCTGACCAGAAAGTGTTTGACAAGATCAAGAGAGTTGTTCTGATGCTTGGCCAACCACAGCCTCGCCACCTCGTAGCCCTTCATGTTGGTCATGAAGGCCTCGGCACCCGCTAAACTTCCCGAGCATGTCTTGTTATGCATTTTCTTCGCATTTTCCGATAAACTGGTCCAGTCTACAGCAATGTGCGGGAATGTTTGAGCCAGGTCTTGCAAGGGCGTTTTTGCCTTCAGCAGGAGAGAGGCTGCATGGAGTCGGGCCAGCTCCTTCAGGACCAGGTTTGTATGGTCTACATCGAGGCCCACTTTGCAGTCGAATACTTTAAAGCCCAAAGGTCGGAGGTCTTCCAAGAAGATCAGCTCTATCCTCTTCTAAAGATGTGTATAACCACCTTGGCATTCTCAAGTTACTGTGCCCCAAGGAATTCAGCTCCGAGTCGAGTTGCGGAAGGATTTCCTTGAAAAATTCATTTTCTTTCTTCATCATGGATAAATGAAAATCAGCCAAGTGGTCCTCTGATCTATGTGGGCTTATTTTTACCACATAAGACACTACGTTATGCTTCCCCATCAGGGAGAATTTTACTTCAACACTGGTAACCGTTGAAGAAAAGTGGTCGCCCTTGCCAGCAAGGTCTTACGCTTTGAGAGATAAATATGGCCTCTCTGCCCTTGTCCATCTTCAGTGCCTCCTTCACATGATCGTCCTTTATTTTGGCCTGCGGTCCGACAGCGCCCGCACTTCCTGCAGAACCCACTGCCAAACATACATCTCTTAATTTTAGAAACTTGCTCACGACTTTCTGGCTTTTGCACGATAACCATTACATATTCATATTACCTTTCATAAAAATACAAAAAAGTTACATTAATAGCAAAACACTTATAATTGTATCATGTACTATGAGGGTAGCTGTTAAAGGCTCTGGATCCCTCCTGCCAATTCAACATCTCTTCCCTCTCTCCAATAAGCAGATTTACACATTTATTTACAAGCAAAGGTAACATTCTACCCCAACCTCTCCACCATTGAACCCCTTATCTTTCATATTTCACCCCCACCCACCCTCTTAATTTGTAATTAAGGGGGTCATAATAAGTTGTTCAAGGTCAAACTTTTGTTTACTAGTTAGATATGAAAATGGCTGCAACCGTTTCAAGTTTCAGTATTGCAGCTTCAATAGAAAGCAAATTAGTTTTTTTTCAACGAATTTCACATTCATTAAGCTGCTACAACCACAATAATTAATAATCAAAGGAAGGCACTAAACTGGGAAAGCTATGTAGCACCGTCAAATGTGCGGAATAATCAGAGGGTGCTTAATAACACCAAGGATGCCAATACGAGAACAGAAATACACAAGGCGAACGACATTAGAAGTATCCGATTCACCAAGAACTCTATCGAGGGGAAAAGTGATCGCGAGGGACTATCGGAAAGCAGGACACGCTTGTCCTGGAAGTCATGGTATTCAACAAGGATATGCGCGACTAAGAGGAACAAAGCAATTCGGAAAATAAGGAGCAGGGCAGCGCTCCATTAAGTGACCGCAAGTTGAGTGTTTTTGGCCAATACGCAACCTCGCCAGAGCCGTTTTCCAGCGCTGGTTACAGTGGTATGAAGGAAGACCATGGGGGACACTTCGCTTAATAGTACGCAGTTTGTTACCAGTAACCGAAGACCAACAACCCTGCCAACGAGCAAGGATGGAGGAACGAATAACTGGGTACAAGTCTGAATAAGGAATACCTTTACTGGAAATGGGACAAAAGTGGATAGCTTCCGTAGTGGCAGCATCCACACGCTCATTTAGAGAAACTATAATATGGCTGGGAACCCAGCAAAACTACCGATTTAAATTTACTAGAGATAAGAAACGGCCAATGTTTAATCTTGACAGCCACCAGATAGACTGGATTAAAGGACCCTAGAGGCATTAGGGCACAACGAGAGAGTACTACAACCATAAAGGAGGATTGACAACGAAAATTTAGGAGACTAGAGCATAGAGAATTGCATAAAGTTCTGCTGTGAAGATGCTAGTCTCCAGAGGCAGGTGACAAGTGTCGTCAGGGGAAAAAAATAAGTGGCCTACACCTTCTGCAGATTTAGACCCATCGGTGAAGATGGAAATCTAGTGGTAGAGGGAAGAAAAATGGTCAAGAAAAAGGAGTGTCAGAACCGTAGGAGGGGGTAAAAACTTTAGCGATACAGGTCAGAGATGTACAAGATTTAGGACGGGGAGGGGGGGGGACCCTCTACAAGGGGCAAGGACGGAACAATACGAGGAGAAAAAGAGGTAATACGAATCTAAAAAGAATTCTGTAAGCGAGATAACTGGACAAAAAGAGGGAGGTGGTGAAGAATAACAGTAACTACAGGAGGGGTAAATGTCAAAGCACGATAGAGACAAGAGTAAGGATGTTAGGACCGCGCAAGATAAGGAAGACGGTGTCGATCATGGCGGACCTGAAGAGATAGGAAGCCAGTGTCAACAAACAATACGAGGGCAGAACGAAAAGTACCAGAGGTGAAGCACAACCCAGTATGGTGCAAAGAATCAAGACTGCGAAGAGTAGGAGATGCAGAAGAGTAAGTAGGGCAACCATAAATGAGTTTAGCAGGATGAGAGAGGAATGTAAAGAGGATCATGCTCTTCTCCGGTCCAAGAAGTATGGGATAAAACCTTAAGGAGCTTAAGGGCCTTAGAGCATTCAACTCTTACATCAGAGATATGGAGCGGCTAAGACAAACTAGTCAAATATTAACCCCCAAAAGCTTAGTGGAACCTCTGTACACAAGGGGATGGCCATAAAATGTCGGACTAAGAAAAACCACGCTTCAGAGTATAAGTCACAGCACAAGTCTTAGACAACCTGAAGCCATGATCGGTGGCCCAAGACGATACGGCATCAATCTCGAGTTGAAGCCACCGTTGAAGGAGAGGCGAATCATCACCGACATAGTTTAAGATCGTCGACAGAGCGGAGAAGACGTCAGAAGGAAGAGTTAAGAAAACCATTTAGGGCAACCAGAAAAAGTAGTGCTCAGAAGACTACCTTAGGTACACCCTCGCATTGCCGAGAAGAGGCAGAGAGTGGCACCAAACCTCACTAAATGAACGACGAGAGGAAACTGGAGAGAATGGGAGATTACCACAAAGGCCATAAGAATGAAGTTGGGACAGAATATGATATCGCCAAGTGGTATCTAAAGCCTTTTCCAGGTAAAAAAGGACGGCAAAAAACGTAGGTCTTCGGACCAAAAGCAGTACGAATATAGACCAAGTTCACCAGGACATCTGTTGTGCTGTGGCATTTGCAAAAACCAAATTGAGAGGGAGAGATGGTGAAAGTGTTCCAAGAACATCAAACGAACGTTAACCATACGTTCAAAGAGTTTGCTGACAACTCTTGAGGGCAATAGGGCGGAAGTCCTGAGAAGATGTCCCAAGAGATACTGGTTTCTGAACATGGAGGACAACAGCATCGAGCCAGTCCACAGGAACTGACGACGACTCCCAGACCCGGTTATTCAGACTTCAAATAGGGAGACGTGCACGGAGGGAGATGGCGAAGCATCCCATAATTAATGTCTTCAGAGCCCGCTGTCGTAGAACCGCAGAGGGCCAGGGCAGATTGAAAATCAGAGAGAATGAATCGTCATAAGGAAATCCGAGATGGGCACGGAAATCCAAAAATGAGATTCAAGAACAGGCTTACGAAGAAGGAAAGACCGAGGAAGACGAGAACCAGAGCTAACAGATGAAATGCGAGAACATAGTTCGGCTGCAACTTGCATCATGTCTGTCACGAGAGTACCACAGAGGTAAAGGACCGGCGAGATATCGGGAACGAACTTTACTGATAACTTGCAGATACGCTTTCAGATCTGCAGCAGAGGAGTTTCGGACGTAATGGTTGAAACATAAGACTTCCAACTCTCACTTTTACCCCATACGGATGGTCCTACCAGCCACCACTTCCCTTCCGAAACAGGAAAAAAAGAATCGGCCGTCTGCCGGCAGCGGTGTCGTTTCCAGGCTTCATGCTTACAGTGGATAGCCCGAGCACATTAAACTTCCCACCAGGGAACTCGCTTCTGCGTGTCCCAAGAGATAGCGCGAGGAATAGAGTGGAAGGTAGCGTCGAAGACTCTTGAAAAAGAATGAAGATACGAGGGAGAGGCAGAATGTAGAGGTTGGAGAGAGTAGCTCCGAGGGTAAAGAGGTTCTAGTCTCTTGGACAATTGCCACCTAGGGAAGGAGAGGGTGAAGAGAAAGAGGTAACAAGAATGGGAAATAGTCACTGCCATGGAGGTCGTCAAGAACCCGCTAAGTGAAATGCAAGTAAAGAGACGAGCAGAGAGAAAGATCAAGACAGGAAGGGTGTGAGTGAGTCTACACGAGTAGGCTCACCAGAAACCAGAAAAGACATGGAAGAAGAGAGGATGAACGGTTCGAGAAGACAAACCCAGTAGTCAGAACATCACCCTAGAGGGTATGTCAACCATTTAAATAACCCAGCTGGAGCACAGGCTCTGGCACAGTGTCCAGTAGGTGTTAAAGATCGGAAGGTAAAGCGAGACATTTGGGGGAGAAATTTAACAAACCGTATACCATTTACTCCCAAAGACTGGCAGCAGAACATCCGAGAGGCGACGAGAAAAGTAGGGAAACTAATGTTATATCAGAACGAATCAAGATAGCAGTAGAGTAATATGGGCCTCGGCAAAAGCCTGGGGTGGGAGAGAGAAAGGAATAGAGTAGATTATTTGGTGACAGATAGAGCCACCTATGTAGGGTAATCAGATAAGAAAATCAGAAGCGGGGAGCCATATAGTGCCACTCCATATTAGGTCACCCAAGGTGTGAGTGGTAGCAGTCGAAAAAACAGTGAAGATAGGTATCTATTATGTGCCACTATGATCATGTTCATTTACAGTAAAGTAGCTGCCTATGAAGGGTAATCAGATAAGAAAATCAGAGGCGGGGTGCCACTTAGAGCCACCCCATATTAGGTTGCCCAAGGTGTGGGGCAGCAACAATCGTAAAATAGTGAAGATAGGTATCTATTATGTGTCGCTATGTTCATGCTCATGTTCATTTATACAGAAAAGTATGACAGTATATTTGTATAATAAACACTCAGGTGAGCGGTAGTTACCCCCCCCCCCCACCTCCCCCTATGGGACAGGTGTAAAAACAGGATCCTCGCAGTAGGGGCGGTCCCCCTCACCAGCCCTCCTCATACTTGATGACCTTGAGTGTACCGTAAGAGGGACCAGCCTCCCTTAGTTGTTTTTAAGTTGGATATATTTTAAGCCTCTATACTTAAAGAAGGAGAAAAAGAAATAATCCTGATGATTTATAGATTATATTATCAAAGTACATAGGGTTAAACATAGTCGTATTGTAGGTCATCTCCCCCCACATAATATTTATTAACAAGACCTCTCCTTCTCGCCCACAAGTCCGTTGTGGGGTCTTCCTCCCCCTCCTCCTCCTCCTCCTGGGACGAAGATGATGACTCATCATCTCCCAGAGAGTGAATGGGATGTAGTGCGCCTCCCTCAGGTGACTGACTGCTGACGTCATAGGGTTCACTCTCGCTGGTGGGGTGTTGTCCTTCCTCTCCTTGTGGTTCAATGACGTCACCACCTTCACTCTCGGTGGACATTCCTTGGGCTGAGGTGTTGGGGTGGGGCTCGGATGGTATGTCTGGGTGACCATACGCTAGGCTAGTGTATTTATTTAGGTAAAAGCGCTTAATCAAATGCACTTAAACCCCTCTTAGTATTGAATGTGGTTGCCATCTGCCCCCCTATGTTTCTTATTTGTGAGTAATTAAAAGTATTTACTACACCATTACTGTGAAGGGTCTCTTTAAAGTGGTTATGTGTTAAAGATCTTTGCACAGCTCGGGGAATACCCTTAGCGGTGATGGAATTTTTATTGTCAAGCAAAAGCACACTATACATTTTGGGCTTGAGTGCCACAACTTCAAGGATGTGTTTATCTGACACCTCTGACTTTAACAGCCCTAAAACACCCTTTTTAGAAGGATCATACAAGGGGTGAGTTTCAGGAAAATTACTCGTATCCATCCACAAACTAAGGGGTTCTTTCCCCATCTCATTAAAGACATCTTCAGCTAGTAAGGTGAAAATGAAACCGTCTGTATCACTATACACCAGTTGTACCCTATCTGAATAGTGGTTCTTAAGTACCCTGTACCAAAAATGGTACAAGCTGTATTTTGCTAGCTCAAGAATCTGGAACCCAATGTAATTAGGATGAGTAATTTTAATGAATGGTCTGGAACTGACAGACAATAATTTATTGTCGCCTAAATGCACCATTCGTTTAAAGCGGGGATTCTTCACCTCTCGTAAAAAGGCCCTAGCTGAAGTCACTAGTTTGGTGTCAATGGCATAACGAGCTGGATTCAGTAGCGTTTTACCAAAAACACTGTTCGTCAGTAATTTGAAGAGTGTTTTCCTATCATTACTGCTGGAGGCATTTCTATTGTTAACGTTGGTGTTAACAAATTCTGCCATAAAATCTGACTGGTGGAACTCGTAAATTGCATGTATTGTTTCCACTTCAAGTCCTATCTCAATAAATAGTTGTAAAAGGTGAAGAGATATGAAATAATGTTTTTTGGGGAGATGATCTCCAACCAGTTTGATGTTTTTTGGGGGGAGGTGTGTGATGTTATTTGTTTCCAGAAGTCCCCTACTAAATGGTGAGATATCCTCCATACTTATTCCCCTATGGTGTAAACAAAGGGGCAGATCGTCTGTTAGTCTAGCTATTTCGGGTCTTAAAAGTTTGGTGTCAATTAAGAGCCAGTACCCTTTGTTAGAAGAGAAAGGCTGTTCTGTCATTATCTTCCCCCCACTAATGAAGGAGTTCATCTCATCAGATGATAGTCTCCTTAGTCCCCCATGGGGCAATTTCCTAGTCATACAACTCCCATAGAGGCTGTTAAAGTCGAGATAAAGTAAGAATGAAGACCTATCCTCCTGGGGGTTAAAAGATGGGTTGACATAGCGGTTGTTAGCTCTGACATAACTCCTAACTGCAGTTGTAAAACCCCCTCGTATGTTTTGTGATAAGAGATTGTGCAACGTCACATCTGCACTTAACTCCAACGATATTCTACTACTTTTCAGGAAGCAGTCGTAGGAGTACCCTGGGAGGCTGCAATAGTGTGTCAATTCTAAAGAATATATATCATTTAGAATTGCCCTGTGGTGTGTAAAAATGTCAGCCAGTAATCCTACATCACACCTCAAATAAATGAGGAGGTAGTCTTTTAATGTCCTACACCCTGTAGCCTCCCATACTAATTTAGAATGTCTATATTCGTCCAAAGTTATACCTGATTTGTTTAGGGAGCTGTAGAACATTTCAATAGGAGGGAGTGTTGTGTCATTAAAGCAGCTGATTTTTGTGGTATATTCATAAGGGAAAAACTGCTTACCCTTTAAGAGTAGGTGGTGACTCTTTTTGGGCAAACCCTCTATCATTGAGTGAGTGAATGTTAAGGGGCTGGCTGAATCAATGTGGGTCTTTGCTAGGGATGAAAGACTACCTGTAATAAAAGCCAGTGAATCAAGAAATTTAAGCTTCCCTATTTCCACCTTAAGATATTTCGTCCCCTGTCTCATGAGGATATTGCTCTTAATATTTGAATCCATGGTAAACTCCCTCAAAATTAAGCCCATGTCATAAGACATATTATGGGCAATTAGAACTAAACTCTCCAGAGCATTCTTGTGGCGGAGGTTGCAGTAATTACATAGAGCTCCAATATAATTGAGCTTTTCCCTAAGGTGATCATGATGTTGAACCTTGAAATTGGAGGGGGTAAATACCTGCTCACAAAACTGGCAGTGAGTCTGTCTCCTAAAATGGATCATATCCTCAAGAGACATGTCTATTTCATAATGGTGGAGGGTAGATCTGATAATTTCCCATTTGGTGGCAACTCGCTGCATGAAATGAGTAACACTGTCCCCCCCAAAATAAGTAAATTTATCAACGACAGTGTGGTTCCTATCAACAATTATATAGCTGTATGCTATAGGTCTATGTATGGCTGTAACAGAACCTAGACAATCCTCAGTGCTTAGGACACACTCGAAATCAAAATAGCCCACATGGGAAGGGGCATAACCTTTCCCCGTATTTTTAAAATGGAGTGTGTCCCCAGGCTGAGGGTAAATAATTTTCTGAGTGATGTCGCAGGAAGATGAGTGATTTGTTAGCTCAGACGAATTTTGATATTCTGAGAGACAGTTTCTACAGAAGACTGTCTTTCGTTTGTGGCTGCGAGTAAAGTTCCGAAGGAACTTATCGAACTCTTTTATCAAGGTCACATGAGATTCCCCCAATAACAATAAAGGAACTATGATCGAGTACTGTCTGCTACCACGACGACAAAGAGAGACGTGATAGACGCCATCTGTATGTTTGTGTATTGAATACAAAAAAATGGATAGTTTATTTCTATTCTCCAATTTAGAGATATCCTCCCAAGACAGAGGGAAGGATAAATTGTCGTATTTGACCATTTTCCTAACCCTAGAGTGAGACTCTACAAGTCTCCCTATACGTCTCCACTTCCACCCTTGTTGTGACGCCAGAAAAGCAGCAATGCACTGAATAATACATGTTTTATTGTTA